>NC_056733.1:614819421-614902370 GCF_019279795.1 Protopterus annectens
TCTCGATCCATTGGTCAAGATTCCTCTTGAACAAGGCCAGAGAGGTGCTCTGCCTCACATGTACCGGGATTTTGTTCCACAGCATAGGGAGTCTCTGGGTGATGAATCTGTCCCTCCAGCACGTTCTATTAATAACCGTGTCAAGGTTTAAGTCTCCCGCCCTTGTGGTTCTGAGGGATCTAGATTTTTTGAGGTGAAGCATATTCATCAAATCAGGGTTTGACATGGCCTTATATGTCAGGCACAGGTCACCTCTGAGCAAGCGGTATGAGACTGAATAGAGCTGGAGTTCTTTCAGTCGGGCAGCATAAGACATATTTTTGAGACCCTTTATCCTTTTGGTGAGGAACTTTTGGGGCCTTTCCAGCTGCTGCAGGTGTCGGGTCAGATACATTCCGAATGGGGCATTGTACTCAATCATAGGTCTAATGAGTGATTGAGTACAGGGGGATGATGACCTCTTTTGATCTAGATGTGAATCCCTTCATGATCAGGTGGGCAATGTAGAAGGTTTTCCTAACTACTTTAGCAACATGAGTGTCAAACGAAAGGCTACTGTCAACCTGGGTCCCCAGATCCCTGATGACTTCGTCTGTGCTCAGTGGATTGCCACGTATATGGTAGCTAGGGGTAACCTTGTTTTTCCCGAAGGGTATAACTATGCATTTCTTGGCATTTAACTTTAGGCCAATTATGATGTAACTGAATGAATGCCTGAATGGTAGGCTTTAAATATCATGAGTACAATAACAACTGATCAAGGCGGTTGCCCCTCTCTTTAGGGGTATACAAACAGAAGAGAAAAAATAACCCTCAAGATAAAGGAATTAAGTATGAGCAGACTGTTCAAAAACAAAACAAGCAAGATTTATTTTAAATTGTTATGCTTACTTCGAAGAATTCAATAGGCATCCTGTCCTGGGAGGCACCATAGGGATAACGAAAATTAACTCTGTTTATACTGAATGACTAGTAACATGAGAAAACTGATTAAGACAACATCAAAATTCTATAATCCCTTATTCAGGCAGTAGTAAGATACTTTATACATTAAAGAAGGCTGGAAAAACTACAAAAAGTATCACGTATATGCAGATGCAGGGATGCTTTGAAAAGGTTTCCAGCAATCTAATAAACCCCACTAATCCTTGCCAAACACATAGTACAGTTTTGTACCTACCATAAATGTAGATGTCCGATAGGTATGCATCTGCAGTCATCACATATGGGGTTGTCCTGCCTCAGGCAGCCCTTCGGTCGGCCGGATTCCAAAGTCTGGGTCCGGCATCGGCTGACGTCGCCCCCTCCCTGACGTCAGAGCGACTGGGGTATAAACGCATCAGCCGACGCCATCTTCCTCAGTGTTTCTTGCCCCAGATGCCAGGTGCCCTCAAAGGAAGGCTAAATTTGGATAAATGCAATAAATTCCAAACATGCACAGAAATATATATATATATATATATATATATATATATATATATATATATATATATATATATACACACACACACACACACACACAACAAATACACCATAATAAATAACCCCACCTAGCTATGAGAGGTTAAAGTACCCAATAAATACCAAAGAGGGGAAGGAGGGAGGGTAAACCTGACTGCAGATGCATACCTATCGGACATCTACATTTATGGTAGGTACAAAACTGTACTATGTCCTTCAAGGATGCATCTGCAGTCATCACATATGGGTAGAATACCATAGCCAATCTGGGGGTGGAGGATCTATGAAAAGGATGGTGTAGCTAAGATGCCCTGCAGGACTGCCGTAGCAAAGCCTGCTCTGGATCTGGAATATAAAGGTAAATTGTAATGCTTGGAAAACGTATGCACGGAGCTCCAAGTAGCAGCTTCTAAAATGTCTTTGGTAGCCACCCCTCTTAAGAAGGCTGTGGAGGTGGCTGTGGCTCTGGTGGAATGAGGTCTAATGTTAGCTGGCACAGTTTTTCCATGGAAGGAATAACAGAAACGAATGCAATTCCCTATCCATTTTGAAATTGTCTGTTTGGAAATTGCTTTTCCTTGTGCACTAGCAGCATATGCTACCAACAGCTGGTCAGTTTTTCTGTAGCTTTTCGTTCTGTCCATGTAGTAGCGCAACTGTCTGTGTATGTCCAGGGTGTGCAGAAGTTTCTCCCCTTTGTTTTGTGGATTTGGAAAGAAGGTAGGCAGGTGAATAGCTTGGTTTAATGAGACCCTGGATACAACACCTTTGGCATAAATGAAGGATTGGTTCTCAGTGAGACTCTGTCCTGATGAAAAATAAGAAATGGCTGTACTGCCATGAGGGCCTGTAACTCGGATACTCTTCTTGCTGAGGTTATGGCCAGAAGGAAGGCGGTCTTCCAAGACAGGAACTGTAGTTCTGCAGATGCTGCTGGTTCAAAGGGAGGCAGAGTTAGTTTTTCCAACATGAAGTTAAGGTCCCAAGTAGGCACTGGAGGTTTCCTTGGAGGATTGATGTTTTTAATTCCTCTTAGAAACTGTCTTAGGAGAGGATGAGAAAAAAAGTACAGTTTTGTACCTACCATAAATGTAGATGTCCGATAGAAATGCATCTGCAGTCCTTACAAATGGGTTGTCCTGTCGACAGGCAGCCCTTCGGTCGGCCGGATTCCAAAGTCTGGGTCTGGCTTCGGCTGGTGTCGCACTTCACCCGACGTCATAGCTGCAGTTCTTCGGGTATAAAGGCATCAGCCGACGCCATTTTCCTCTGTTTCTTGCCCCAGATGCCAGGTGCCCTCTTGGATGGCTAAATTTGGATAAATGCCAATGTTTCCAAATAGTAGAGAGCAAACACATAAAATAAGCATGTATGTACATATATACAAACAAATACACCATAACAGATCCCCCCCAAGCTAGCTAAAAGATGGCAAATACCCTAGGAGTACCACAGAGGGGAAGGCGGGTGGGTAATCCTGACTGCAGATGCATTCCTATCGGACATCTACATTTATGGTAGGTACAAAACTGTACTATGTCCTTCAAGGATGCATCTGCAGTCCTTACAAATGGGTAGAATACCATAGCCAAACTAGGGGAGGAGGAAAAAAGAGATATTATGGTGTAGTTAGGATCCCTTGAAAAACAGCAGTGGCAAAACCTGCTCGGGATCTAGAGTATAAAGGTAAATTATAATGCTTGGCAAATGTATGCACGGAGGTCCAAGTAGCAGCCTCTATAATGTCCTTGGTAGCCACCCCTCGTAAGAAAGTTGTAGTAGTGGCTGTAGCCCTTGTGGAGTGAGGACTGATGTTCTCTGGAGTTTTCTTTCCATGGAAGGAGTAACAAAATCTAATGTAATTTCCTATCCACTTGGAGATTGTCTGTTTTGAAATTGCTTTTCCTTCCCTTCCTGTTGCATATGCTACCAGAAGCTGGTCAGTTTTTCTATTGCACTTGGTCCTGTCCAGGTAGTAGCGTAATTGTCTATGCACATCCAAGGTATGCAACAGTCTTTCTCCCCTGTTCTGTGGGTTGGGGAAGAATGTAGGTAGGTGGATAGCCTGGTTTAAAGACACTCTGGATACCACCTTAGGCATAAATGTAGGATTTGTTCTCATGGACACTCTATCTTGATGGAAGATCAGGAAGGGTTGCACTGCCATTAATGCCTGTAGTTCAGAAACCCTTCTTGCTGAGGTGATTGCCAGCAGGAAAGCAGTCTTCCAGGATAAGTATTGTAATTCTGCTGTTGCTGCTGGTTCGAAAGGAGGAAGTGTCAATTTTTCTAGTACAAAGTTCAAGTCCCATGCTGGCAATGGTGGTTTCCTAGGAGGTTTTACATTTTTAATTCCTCTCAGAAACTGCCTGAGCAGAGGATGTGAGAAGACAGGAGGATCCAAGCTGTATTCTGCCGAAATAGCTGATGCATGTATCTTGATGGAAGAATAGGACAGGCCTGTATGGAAGAGCTCTGCCAAATACTCCAGGATGTTGGCTATGTTTACCAGTGACACATCTTTTCCCTTTGCAGCACTCCAACTGAGATATCTTTTCCATTTTGCTGCATAATTCTTTCTTGCTGAAGGTCTGCGAGCCTCAAGGATAATGTCTTTAACCCTTTGGGATAAATTTGGGTTAATTGCTCTTATGTAATGTTCCAGGCAGTCAGCTGCAGAGTTTTCAGGTTTGGATGCAGGATGTTGTAGTTGTTCTGTGTTAACAGCAATGGGATCAGGGGTAGTGTCCACATTTGTTCCCGAGACATGCTCCTCAGTAATGGGTACCAATGTTGTCTTGGCCAGTCTGGAGCTATCAGAATGATCCTTGGACGTTCCTCTTTGATCTTCAATAGCACCTTGTGCATCAAAGGAAGTGGTGGGAATGCATATGCTGTCAGGTTTTTCCAACTGAAAGATAGGGAGTCCACCTTCCAAGCAAGTGGGTGATACGTCCTTGTGCAGAATTTCTTTAGCTGGTGATTGAGTGGGGATGCAAATAAGTCTATTTGTGGTAGTCCCCATTTTCTTGTGATGGCTTTGAAGATGTCCGGGTGCAGCATCCATTCGTGGGCATCCGTGGTAGTTCTGCTTAATATGTCTGCTAGAATGTTTTCTTTTCCCGGTACAAACATTGCTTGTAACTGAATGTTGTAGCTCAGAGCCACATTCCATAGGTCCAGTGCCATCCGGCACAGAGGGTATGAATGTGTGCCTCCCTGTTTGTTGATGTACCACATAACTGTGGTGTTGTCTGTCCTTATCATCAACTGTCCTTCTTGGAGAAATGGTCTGAATGTCTGGATTGCCAATTTTACTGCCAGCATTTCCTTTAGATTTATGTGCAGGTGCAGCTGATCTTGAGTCCATAAGCCTTGTATGCACTTGTCCAGCATGTGGGCCCCCCAACCGAGGTCTGAGGCGTCCGTTGTGATGGTTTGGCTTGGTTGACTGCTGTAGAAGGGCAATCCTGTGTTTGATTCACAGGCCTGAGCCCACCATAGGAACTCTTGCTTCAGGCATGGTATTAGTGGAATTTTGGTTTCTAGGCTGTGTTTGTGTTGAGACCATAAATTCTTCAGGTACCACTGTAGCTTTCTCATATGCAGTCTGGCATGAGGGACCAGAATTATGCAGGATGCCATGAAGCGCAGGGCTTGCAGTACTTTTCTTGCTGTTAGATTGTTCTGCTTTGTTAATGCCAAGAAGTAGAGAGGAAGTTGTTCTTGCTTTTCTACAGTTAGGAATGCCATTTGCTTTGATGTGTCCAGCTCTGCACCCAAAAAGGTTATTCTTTGGGATGGTATCAGCCTTGACTTTTTTATATTGACTATATATCCCAGGGCTTGCAGCAAGTAAATGACTCTTTGTAAGTCTTCTGTTAGCTTGTTTTTGTTGTCCGCTTGTATCAGGCAGTCGTCCAGGTAGGGATAAATTTGGATTCCCTGAAGTCTGCAATGAGCGATTACTGATGCCAGGCATTTAAGTGAACACTCTGGGCAGTAGATAAGCCAAAGGGCAATGCTGAGAATTGATAATGCTCTGATCCTGCAAGAAATCTGAGGTATCTTCTGCAATTTGGTCGTATGGGGACGTGCAGGTATGCCTCCTTGAGATCTAGAGTTACCAGCCAAGACTCCTTGCCCAGCATGGGAAGAAGCTGCTGTAGAGTCAGCATTTTGAATTTTGGAACAATGAGGAATGTGTTTAAAGCGGACAGGTCGAGAATAGGCCTCCATTTGTTCTCTTTTCTTGGTACCAGGAAGAGTCTGGAGTAAAATCCCTTTCCTTGTTCCATAGATGGTACCTTTTCCACAGCTCTCATTCTTACTAATTGAGCTATTTGTTTTAGAGCTTCTGCCTTTTGATTTGGTGGTAGGTTTGGCATTCCTTTTTTTCCTGGTAGAGTATGGAAATGAAACCTGTAACCTTGGTCTATAGTTTGCAAAATCCACTTGTCCCTTGTGATGTAATGCCAGTTCTTTGAAAATAAGGCTAGCTTTCCGCCTAAGGGTGCTGCTAGTTGTTCCCTGGTAGGCGGTGCCAGAGCCAAGTCACTGTGATTGTCCTGTTGCAGTGGTGGTGGCTGCGTCTGTGCCTCGCTGGTTGTTGCCCTGCCACTGGCGTCCCTGTAGGCACCCCTGGATTGATTTCTGCCTCTGGAACGCCTATTCCTGCCTCTCTGAGCTTTTGAGGAGTCTGGAAAGGACCAATTTTTGGAGGGCCAGTTCCTGCTAAACCTTGGAGGTTGGACCTGTAAGAAGTCTTTCACTGTTTGTACAGATTTTGCCTTCTCTTCCATTTTCTTCAGTACCTGCTGTGCAGGAGAACCAAATAAATTGACCTTGTCCATGGGAGCATCTAATAGTTTTGCTTTGACATGGTCCGGTAAGGCCTGTTCTTTCAACCATGCATGCCTTCTGATAACTGTGCCAGTCATGGCTGATCTAAAGGAAGCCTCCAGTGCATCATAGCCGCATTTTAAAGAATGGTTACTAACTTTCTGAATGTTATGTACCATTTCCTGAACATATTTCTTATCTAAAGGTTCATCAGAGGACAGTTTTTAGTTAACTGATCAAGCATAAACTCCTGATATTGGATCATATGAAATTGACAGTTCAAGGCCCTAGCTGACAGAGTAGCAGAGGTGTATACTTTTTTACCCCATCTCTCTAAGGACCTGGATTCCCTTTCAGAGGGGAGGGGATTTTTAGCAGAGGTAGATGCTACTGCCTTAGGCCCCTGGGAGATAGTCTCGGATCTGCGAAAGGAGCCTTGTATAAATGGTGATGTGTGTCCGGGACCCTGTAGAACCTATCGGGCTTAGCAGGGGCTGGAGGTAATGAATCAGGAGCAGTACAAGCATCATTAAATGCATCATCTACAACAGAAAGAACTGGAGGTATAGCTAAAGGCCTATGTTGTGGTAAATGCAAAAAGGTTCTAAGCCTTTTCCTGGAGTCTGAGAAATCTTGGCCCTGCCACTGAAATTGTTCCCTCATGGCATGTAAGGTTTCCCCAAAGGAAAATTCCTCAGGTGGAGAGGCAGAAGGGATCGACTCTTCAGCATCAGAGTCTTCGTAAGGGGAATAAGGAGCCTCTGGAGGGTCTGAATTGTCTGAATCATCAGAGGAATCATCCGTGGACACTGGCTCAGGGGGCTCTGCTCTAGGTCTCTTCTCTGGAGGTGGATGACAGGCCCTGTCTGGATGAGGTTGGGATCCCCTGATTAAAGAAATGAGATCCTCTGCCAGAGAAAGCATTTGGGAACTGGAGCTGGGCCTGTGAGAGGGGGGCTTAACAGGCACAGTCTTAGTAGCTTTAGCTGCTTTAGCCCTGGCAAAAGCCTTAATGGACATGGCTGCAGGAGGCCTAGCAGCTCCACGTGCAGGGGTCGAAATATCCAAGGGAATAGTGTCCGATAATTCCTGAGAAACCACAAAAGCAGGTTGGATTTCAGAAGCCGATTCTACCAGGTTAGAAGAGGCCTCGGTAGAAGGCATGGTTTCGGCTGAAGAAAGAACCGCTTGCTCGGTTTCGGCCGAAACAGAGACACCCACGGTATGCTTAACCGCGGTTTCGGCCGAAACCGCGGACCGCGAGTGTCGGTCCTTTTCTTTGCGTTTTTTGGATATTTGAGTAGTCGGAGGATCCGACGGCATAATATAAGCAAAATCAGAGCCGAAAAACTGCTCAGCAAACTCCGACCGACGTCTAAGCGTCCGTCGGTTAAAAGAAGCACAGGCTAGACAAGCTGCTACGTCGTGGTCTGGGCCTAAACAAGGTAAGCAGTAAGAGTGGAAATCTTTATGAGGTATTTGTTTCCCACAAGTTAAACAGTTATTCACTTTTTCTGACATCGGCTGAGGCAAGAAAGAGTCCCCAATGGGGTACTTAGCTTTTTAGAAGTCTTCGAAGTAGTATTCGGTAGTAGTAATCTCTGGATCTGACCGACCGGCACTTGCGAACAGCTTCTGCTTCGGGCGCCATGCGGTAAGAAAGACTGAGGAAAATGGCGTCGGCTGATGCCTTTATACCCGAAGAACTGCAGCTATGATGTCGGGTGAAGTGCGACACCAGCCGAAGCCAGACCCAGACTTTGGAATCCGGCCGACCGAAGGGCTGCCTGACGACAGGACAACCCATTTGTAAGGACTAAAGATGCATCCTTGAAGGACATCAGGTGGATCAGTATTGTACTCTGCTGAAATTGCTGAAGCATGAATTTTAATGGAAGAGTAAGACAGGCCATTGTGGAGCATTTCTGCCAAGTATTCCAGGATATGTGGCATGTTCATCACTGTCACATCTAGGCCCTTTGTGGTGTTCCAAATGTGAAATCTTTTCCATTTTGCTGAATATGCCTTTCTTGTGGAAGGCCTGCGAGCTTCCATGATGATATCCTTCACTCTCTGGGATAGCTTATCCTGAGGAGGAGTCAAGGTATTTTCCAGGCTGTTAGTCGCAAAGTTTTCAGGTTGGAATGCAGAGTTTTGTAAATGTGCTGTGTCAGGAGAAGTGGCCATTGAGGAAGAGGCCATGGTTTCGTGTGTGACATGCTCTTTAACAGTGGGTACCAGTGCTGTCTTGGCCAGTCCGGAGCTGTCAGTATCACTTTTGGCTGCTCTGTCCTGATCTTCAGTAAGACCTTGGTCATTAATGGAAGAGGTGGAAATGCATAAACTGTTAGGGTTCTCCAGCTGAAAGATAGGGCGTCCACTTTCCATGCTTGTGGGTGGTATTGTCCTTGAGCAGAATTTCTTCAGCTGATGATTGTGGGGGGAGGCAAAAAGATCTATGTCTGGCCTTCCCCATGATTGTGTTATTTGTAGGAAGATGTCTGGGTGCAACATCCATTCGTGTGCATCCATGATATTTCTGCTTAAGCTGTCTGCCAGTATATTGTCTTTTCCTGGCACAAACTGGGATTGCAGGTCTATATTGAGTTTCAAGGAAAGTTCCCATAGAGTCATTGCCAGTCTGCAAAGAGGGTAGGAATGGGTGCTTCCTTGCTTGTTTATGTACCACATAACTGTGGTGTTGTCTGTCCTTAGCAGGTGGCCTTGATGCAGAAAGAGTTTGAAGGCCTCGATTGCATGCATCACTGCCAGCATTTCCTTTTGATTTATGTGCATGCGTAGCTCCTTTTGTGACCATAGTCCTTGAATACATCTGCCCTCCATGTGTGCTCCCCAACCGTGGTCTGAAGCGTCCGTTGTAATAGTCTGGCTGGCTATTGGCTTGCTGAAGTGCATACCCTGTTTGATTGGCTTGCTTGAGCCCACCACAGAAATTCCTTTTGGAGACATGGAATGAGTGGGATCAAAGTTTCTAAGCTGTGGCTGTGCTGAGTCCATAAACTCCTTAGGTACCATTGTAGTTTCCTCATATGCAGCCTTGCTTGGGGAATGAGAAGAATGCAAGATGCCATGTAACCCAGGGCCTGCAGGATTTTCCTTGCAGTCAGCTGAGTTTGTCTTGTCAGATTCTTGAAGTAATCCGGTAGTTGTCTTTGTTTTTCTTCTGTGAGAAAAGCCATTTGGGTGGTTGTGTCTAAATCCGCACCCAGAAAAGTTATTCTTTGGGATGGAACAAGTCTTGATTTGTGTAAGTTGACTGTATATCCCAATGCCTGCAGTAGGTGGATGGCATAATTCAAGTCCTTTACCAAAGTTTGTTGGCTGTCCGCTTGTATAAGGCAGTCGTCCAGATATGGGTATATTTGAATCCCCTGAAGTCTGCAGTGTGCAATTACTGATGCCAGGCATTTCGTGAATACTCTGGGCGCAGTAGATAAGCCAAAGGGCAATGCTGAGAATTGACAATGCTCTGAGCCTGCAAGAAATCTGAGGTGTCTTCTGCAACTTTGCCTGATAGGGACATGCAGGTATGCCTCCTTGAGGTCTAGAGTCACCAGCCAAGACCCCTTGCCCATCATGGGAAGGAGTTGCTGTAGAGTCAGCATTTTGAATTTTGGCACAATGAGATAAGTATTTAGTGCGGACAAGTCGAGAATAGGCCTCCATTGATTTTCTTTTCTTGGAACAAGGAATAGTCTGGAATAGAATCCTTGGCCTTGTTCTGAAAGAGGAACCTTTTCTATAGCTTTCATTTGCATTAAGTTGCAGATTTGTTTCAAAGCCTCTGCCCTTTGATTTGGTGGCAGGTCTGGCATGCCTTTTCTTTTTGGCAATGTGTGAAAATGGAACCTGTATCCTCTGCCTATTATTTGCAGTGTCCATTTGTCTCTTGCAATTGTGTGCCAATTGTCTGAGAATAAAGAAAGCTTTCCGCCCAAAGGTGCTTCTAATTGAGCCCTGGTTGGCGGAGTCAAAGCAAAGTCATTGAGTCTGTCCTTGTGCAGCAGTTGTAGGTCCTGCACTACCTCTCTGTTTGGGAGGCTGCCATTGACGCCCTCTGTAGGAGCCTCTAGCTTGCCCTCTACCTCTGGCACGCCTGTTCTTGCCTCTCTGAAATCTTTCTGTGTCCGGAAAGGAACAATTCTTGGCAGGCCAATTTCTGCTGAATCTTGGTGGTTGGACTTGTAGAAAATCTTTAACTGTTTGTACAGATTTTGCCTTTTCCTCAACCTTCTTTAAGACCTCCTGAGCAGTGGAGCCAAATAACTTTTGCTTTTCCAGGGGAGCATCCAGAAGCTTAGCTTTAACATGGTCTGGCAGAGATTGTTCCTTCAGCCAAGCATGCCTACGTATGACTGCACCTGTCATAGCTGACCTACATGAAGCTTCCAATGCATCATAACCACATTGTAAGAAATGGTTGCTAACCTGCTGGGAGTTATGTACCAGATCCTGTAGAGATTTGTGATCTAGGGGTTCAGGTGAAGACAGTTTCTTATGCAATTCATCTAACAAATACTCTTGGTACTGTATCATATGAAATTGACAATTTAATGCCCTCATAGAAAGAGTAGCAGAAGTATACACTTTTTTACCCCATCTCTCTAAAGCCCTGGACTCCCTTTCAGAGGGGAGTGGATTTTTAGAGGTGGCAGCTGCAACCCCTTTAGGGCCCTGGGAAATAGTGTCTGGATCAGCTGAGTGGGCCTTGTAAAGAAAATGTGAGTCCGGGACCCTGTAGTACCTATCGGGTTTGACAGGGGCCGGGGGGAAGAGTGTCAGGGGTTATGCTAGACTCAGAGTACACATCATCAATGACATTCAAAACAGGAGGAATAGCCAAAGGTCTATGCTGAGGTAAATGCAGAAAAGTTCTTAATATTTTCATGGAATCAGAAAATTCCTGGCCCTGCCATTTGAAATGCTCTCTCATAGTGTGAAGGGTCTCACCGAAGGATAGCTCTTCAGGAGGGGAGGCCGAGGGGATGGATTCCTCTGCATCAGAATCGTCGTAGGCTGAAAAAGCCTCCTCCTGGTAGTCCGAGAGAGCAGAGCCATCAGAGGCCTCCTCTGAGGAGTGGGGATCAGAGGGCTCAACCCTGGGCCTTTTGTCTAGAGGAGGTAGAGAGCCCCTATCCGGATGAGGTTGAGATCCCCTAATCAAGGAAATAAGGTCCTCTGCTAAAGTAAGAATCTGTGAACTTTTAGAGGGTCCCTGAGGAATAACCCTGGGAGGCATAGCTTTTGTATGTTTAGCAACTTTAGCCCTGGTGAATGCCTTTATGGACATGGATGCAGGAGGCCGAGCTGCACCACGCGCTGGAGTAGTTTTGTCTAGAGGAATGGTGTCGGAAGTTTCCAAGACACCGGTTTCTGAAGGAAATTCAATAACCGACTCAGCAGGGGCCTCCGGGGCCGAGGTTGTCGGTTGAGCGGTTTCGGGTGTCGGAAGTACCAAGGACTCTGTTTCAGCCGAGACCGAGACACTCGCGGTAGGCCTGGCCGTGGTTTCAGCCGAAACCGCGGCCCGCATGTGTCGGTCCTTGCCCTTCCGTTTATTAAATGTGAAGTCCGTTTCTTTATTAAATGTGAAGTCGGAGTCTCGGACGGCATTTTGTATGAAAAACTAGCCCCAAAAAATTCCTCTGCGAACTCCGCCCGACATCTAAGAGTGCGTCGGTTGAAGGAAGCACAGGCTGAACAGGCCGAGACGTCGTGGTCTGGGCCTAGGCAGGGGAGGCAGTAAGAGTGGAAATCCTTATGAAGTATTTGTTTCCCACAAGTTAAACAATTATTAACTTTATCTGACATCGGCTGAGGCAAGAAAGAGTCTTTTAAAGTCTTCGGTAGCTGAATTACAGGAGCTGGCCGACCGGCACTTGTGAACTGCTTCTGCTTCGGGCACCAAGCGGCAAGAAAGACGGAGGAAGATGGCATCGGCTGATGCTTTTATACCCCAGTCGCTCTGACGTCGGGGAGGGGGCGACGTCAGCCGACGCCAGACCCAGACTTTGGAATCCGGCCGACCGAAGGGCTGCCTGAGGCAGGACAACCCATATGTGATGACTGCAGATGCATCCTTGAAGGACATCAACCATGAACAGCCTCTACATGGGCTTAAGTGAAGTGGAGTTGCAGTGAGTGAAATTTCTAATGTTATAATCTAATACGGACATCAAAACTTCAGACCATAAAAATTACTTAAAAAAAAAAAGTTTCACATGGTATTCAACATGAGCACCTACTGTAGGTGTAGGTTGCTACATTGGCAACTTTACATAACTGGGGCCATTCTGTATGGTCTCTCATTCGCTTTTGGTCACTGTAAACTACTTAAAACTGTAAAGCATGACTACTCACTGGATTTGTCTTTAATTTGTCTACGATTGTCATGTGGCACAATTACTGTCCTTGTGTCATGCCATGATGAAACTATGACAGCAGCTTTTTACACCCCCCTCCCTAAAAAAAAACCTCCAATGAAAATGGCCCATAACCCAGACAGATACATAAATCAAAAAAAATAATTAACTGAACTATATTATTTCTTGCATACGGCTGCACTATTGTAATGTCTGCATGCCTGTAAATAATGTAAGTACTCCCTGAATACTGCTTAGGTTTTTGTAATTAACTCATTAACCTAACAGCAGTGATCAAAAAATGTTGATCACACCTGCAGCACTACTTGTGTGGACTGTCTTGAACCACTCAAACAAACAGTACTTTTGTTCTGCTGAAACTTAATTGTGGTGTTGAATTTGCAGTATTTGGTGTTATACTTAGGCATATGAAATGTAAGAAAATGACTTCAAGCTTAACAGGAAATGCAAAATGATTTTTTTTTCTTCAGATGAAAGGATTTTATTTGTCTTTCTACTCCCAGCCCTATATAACTTTTGCCAGCCTGCTGGCAGCCAGGAATGTGATACCTAATTATCCGATGGAAAACTGGTGTTAATGAGTTAACACAACAGCTCAATGCTTAAGATGTGCATCAATCCTGTCTAAGTACTCAAACAACCATTCATTCTGCTGACCTCTGTGTAAGGGGTTAAGGAGGTAGCAAGCTATACAAGGCAAACCAAACTTTCCCATCTCAGCAACAGTCTCCGGCTCAACTTCAGGTTAGCGGAGAGGTACAACCCCTTTAACATGTCCTTAGTCTGTCCCAGGGTTTTCCCCCCAGTGTGCTGTTCTTTGTAAACTACCACTACAGAAGGCATCCTACTAAGGTGCCCAATCCAGACTGACTGATTGTCAACATGCAGAAGCAGTGGCTGTACTCAAGAGATCCTGTTCTATTGCCAAGCTCCTGACTCTACCACAGAAAGGAAGCCCTCCCTACTCTACAAAGGAACTTCATTTTTTAATGTCCGTTTCCAACGCCATCTTTTTTGGACACTATCAAAAACTCATAGCTTTGGGTACAGACTGAAAAGATGAGACTGCAGATGGAATAGGTAAAAATGGGGATAAACAATGACCAGTAAACTTGCATCTTCATTCTAGCACTATTGTCTTGCTTCACCATTAGAATTTGGTCAACACCTACTGTACTGGTGATTCTCCCATCCGCTGTTCAATGAGTCGAGCCCTCTACACTCACTCCGTACACAAGATCCATGATGCTTAAGCTCTTCCATCCGTTTTCAGCAGGTAACGGATGAGGCAGCTACCTCAATCTGGTCTTTTCTGGTAGAACCACAGTCTCCAAGTTGGAGGTGCTGTTACTCATCCCAGCCTAGTCACACACTGCAGAGAATTCCTACGCTGCACATTAGAAATTTCATTCCCAAGGATGAGGATATTCACAAACAACAAAGATGCCATTTTCACTTACCCAGGCTGGATATCCTCCAGAACTTGGCAATGTTGCTTCATCTTGTCCATGAAAAAGTACAGTTTTGTACCTACCATAAATGTAGATGTTCGAAGATCCACATTGCTGCAGTCCTTACACTTGGGTAGTCCGCTGTCCTCGGTCGGCCCGAATATCAAAGTATTAGGCTGACGTCGGTCAAGGCGCTTAAGACTGACATCAGAACGTCAGTGTACAAATGCGCATGACCGACGTCATATCCTCAGTCTTTTCTTGCCCCAGATGTCAGAAGACCCTAAAAAGAAAGGTCAAAACCAAAAGACAGCAAAAAACAACCAACCACCCTTGCACTAATCATATGTACACTATATACAATATCCACAATATTCACAACCCAAACCACACAACCTCTAACTACAGAGGGAAGGAGGGAGGTAAATTGGACTGCAGCAATGTGGATCTTGAACATCTACATTTATGGTAGGTACAAAACTGTACTATGTTCTTCATCTCACATTGCTGCAGTCCTTACACTTGGGTAGAATCCCAAAGCAGAGGTAAGGGAGGATGGCAAAACTATAAAGCATTAGGAGCTGCCAAAATGCCCTGTAAAATTGCAGTGGCAAAACCAGCCCTAGATTTAGAGTAAAGTGGAAGGTGGTAATGCTTAGAGAAAGTATGCACTGAACTCCAAGTAGCTGCCTCCAAAATATCTTTAGTTGCCACCCCTTAAAAGCTGTAGAAGTGGCAGTAGCCCTAGTGGAATGAGGCCCAATCCCAGCTGGAATCACCTTACCATGATGGGAATAACAGAAAGCAATACAAAACCCAATCCACTTAGAAATAGTTTGTTTTGACACAGGCTTGCCCTGAGAACCCAAAGCAAATGAAACAAATAACTGCTGAGACTGCCTGAACCCTTTAGTTCTGCTCAAATAATATCGCAACTGCCTGTGTAAATCCAAAGTGTGCAAAATCTTTTCCCCTTTATTTTGGGGTTTGCATAAAAGTAGGCAAATGAATAGTTTGGTTTAAAGCCACACTAGAAACCACTTTAGGCATAAAGGAAGGATTAGTACGCAAAGATACCCTGTCCTTATGGAAAATTAAGAAAGGCTCAACCGCCATAAGGGCCTGTAATTCAGAAACCCTTCTCGCAGAGGTAATGGCCAACAAAAAAGCAGTCTTCCATGACAAATATTTCAACTCGGCAGTAGCTGCAGGCTCAAAAGGTTGTAGAGTGAGTTTCTCCAACACAAAATTGAGATCCCAAGCAGGAGTAGGAGCTCTACGTGGGGGTCTTATCCTTTGTTTAAGCAATTCCTTAGAGGGGCAAAGAATATGAGAAAACAATGGTGGGTCACAGTCATAGTGAGCAGAAATTGCTGCAGCATGAACCTTAATAGAAGAGAAGGACAACCCCTTGTCCAGTAACTCAGTAAGATATTGAAGAGCCACTCTTAAATTAGGCTTAGAAACATCAAATTACTTTGCTGTACTCCAAAATAAAAATCTCTTCCATTTATCTGCGTACACTTTCCTTGTACTAGGCCTTCTGGCCTCCAAAATAACATTCAAAACTTGTTGTGGAAGCTGAGACCCTCCAGGGTTTAAAACAGAATATGCCAGGCTGTTAGATGTAGAGAGTGAAGTTTGACATTGAGTAAATGACTGTTCTCCTGAGACAGCAGGTGTGGAATTGAAGGCAAAGGCCATGGAGGCTCCTGCACCAGACTTCTCAGTAATGGGTACCAGTGCTGTCGAGGCCAATCTGGAGCTATTAAAATCATCTTTGGCTTGTCCTGTCTGACCTTCAGGAGTACCTTTGGGAGGAGAGGCAGAGGTGGAAAGGCATACACATGAAGATTGCTCCACTTGAATGAAAGAGCATCCACTTTCCAAGCTGTGGGATGAAACCTTTTGTGCAAAACTTTGGCAGCTGGTAGTTTAGTGGAGAAGCGAACAGATCTATGTCTGGAGTTCCCCATAACACTGTCAATTTCTGAAATACATGAGGATCCAATTTCCACTCGTGGGGATCCATAATTTGTCTGCTCAACACATCTGCTAAGGAGTTCTGTGCTCCCGGCAGAAACCTTGCCTGAAGATTCAGCTGTAAACTGAGAGCAGTCTCCCACAAAATCATTGCTTGTCTGCATAGAGGGATAAGAATGCGTCCCCTTGCTTGTTGATGTACCACATGACAGTTGTGTTGTCTGTTAGAACCAACACCTGCCCTGGAAGAAGTAAATCCTTGAAAGCTATTAATGCAAATTGGACTGCTAACATCTCCTTCAAGTTGATATGTAGATGTTGAAGTCTGGCAGGCCACGTGTCTTGTATCCACTTTCCATTTAGATGAGCTCCCCAAGCTTTGTCTGAGGCATCTGTCGTTAGAATCTGACTCGCCTCTGGTCGGGTCACAGAGAGTCCCTTGTTTAGGTGACATTCCTGAGCCCACCACAAAAACTCCTTTTGAATGCAAGGTATTATTTGAATGACAGTGTCCATATCTTGGCAGTGCTGTGTCCATACATTTTTGAGATACCATTGTAGCTTCCTCATATGCAGTTTGGCATTGGGAATCACCAGAATACAAGATGCCATGAACCCCAAGGCTTGAAGGACTGTCTTTGCAGTCAGCCTGGACTGATGAGACAACTGATGGAAGTAAAGAGAAAGATTCTTTTGTTTGTCCGGGGTCAAAAAGGCCATCTGGGACGCTGTATTCAGTCTCACACCCAGAAAGCACATGTCCTGAGAGGGTACTAGACTGGACTTTATTTCGTTCACAGAATACCCCAGGCATCTTAGCACTGCTATCACATACTGTAAATGATGAAGAAGTTCGTCCTTTTCTTGGGCCAGAATCAGGCAATCGTCCAAATAAGGATAGATCTGTATTCCTCTTAGCCTGAAGAAAGCTATCACTGGAGCCAGAACTTTCGTGAACACTCTGGGCGGAGTAGATAAGCCAAAGGGCAATGCAGAGAACTGATAATGAGAAGTCCCAGCCAGCAGATACTTCCTGCAACTGAGCCTGATAGGAACATGAAGGTAAGCCTCGAGATCCAGAGTCACCATCCAGTGATCTTTGCCCAGCAGAGGTAAAAGCTGATGTAACGTCAACATTTTGAACTTGGGAATGTCCAGATATGTGTTGAGGATAGATAAATCCAAAATTGGTCTCCACGTGTTCCCCTTCTTTGGTACTAGGAACAGGCGAGAATAAAATCCTAGGCCCACTTCTGGTAGAGGGACCGGTTGTATGGCCCCTATTTGAAGTAGCAGAGAAATTTGTTTGTGAGCCTCTAGTCTTTGCTGAGGAGGAACGTCTGGCATGCCTTTGAAAGGAGGCAAGGTATGGAAATAAAACTTGTAACCTTGGTGTATGATATCCAATACCCATCTGTCTTGAGTAATCAAACTCCAATTTTCCTTGAAGAGTGCCAACCTTCCTCCCAAAGGTGCTGCCAGGCGAGAAGGATCTGGCAGCTGAAAAGGTAGGTCATTGGGCCTGTTTACGAAAGGACTGGCCCCTGCCCTCACCGAAGACTGTGCAGGTGAACTCCCGTTCTAGGTCTGAAGGAACTCTGAGTCCTGCCCTACCACGTCTAGATCTACCCCTAGACTGAGAATCATAAGAAGGATCGTCCACCCCTTAGCAGGCCAATTCCTACTAAACTTGGAGGCTGAACTTGCAAAAAATCTTTAACAGCCTGCATAGACTTAGCCTTGTCCTCCATTTTCTTCAAGACTGACTCCACAGGTGAACCAAACAACACATCAGACTGTAAAGGAGCATCCAAAATCCTTGTCTTAACATGGTCAGATAAATTCTGATCCCTCAGCCAGGCGTGCCTGCGAAGAACTGAACCAGTGGCAGCCACCCTAGACGAGGCCTGTACAGCATCAAAACCACATTGTAAAGAATGCTTACCCACCTGTTCCGAGACATGCACCAAATCTTGTAATTCTTTACACTCAATGCCTTCCGCCAGAGCATCTACCTTAGACTTCAATTGAGAAAGAAGATAGTTTTGATATTTCAACATGTGAAACTGGCAATTCAAAGCCCTCATAGCTAAGGTGGAAGAAGTATAGACTTTCTTTCCCCATCTATCCAAAGCTCTGGCCTCTTTATCTGGAGGAACCGGATTTTTACAACAGAGGCCTTGACACCCTTAGGTCCCTGACTAACAGTTTCTGGGTCCGCCCTAGGACTCTTATAAAGATATTTATGAGCCTCAGGCACCCTGTAATACCTATCCGGTTTAACAGGAGCAGGAGGCAAAGAATCAGGATTAAGTGAAGCCTGCAAACACATCCTCCACAACATCCAGAACAGGTGGTATAGCCAAAGGCCTATGCTGGGGTAAAAGCAAAAATTCCCTAAGCCTTTTCCTGGAATCAGAGAAGTCCTGACCTTCCCACTTAAAATGTTCCCTCATGGAATGAAGAGTCTCTGAAAAAGAAAAATCCTCTGGAGGAGAAGCAGAAGGAGTGAATCATCTGCATCAGAATCAGAATAAGGAGAGTACTCCTGCAAGTCTTCAGCCGAAGACTCTGAAACATCCGAAGCCTGCTCAAAACTCCCCAACTCTGGTTTCACCCTAGGCCTCTTATCAGGAGGGGGCAAAGAACCTCTAATCAAAGTAATTAAATCTTCTGCCATTTTAAGCATGTGCTTCTTGGGCACAGATCCTGTAGAACTAGGAGTGACACCAACAGAAGCTAAACCTGGCCTGCCTCTGGGAGAAGCCTTGGAAACAGAAGGAGAGAGCCTAACCACCCTAGGAAGGGAGGGGAGTACAGTAACCTGAGAAGCCCCTTCAGCCTGACCTGCCTCCTGAGAGGCCACATCCTGCAATATCAAAGTCTCCCCTGGGACTCCAGAGAAGCCTCGCGGAACCACCGGTTCCACTGGCGCCTAAAGAACCGGCGTCCGCACGGACGACTCTTCTTGCCTGGGTTTAGCTGCTTTGTCTTTGCGCTTCTTCAAAGAAGCGGGCGTCGGAGCATCCGACGGCATATTATAATTGCACCGCTCGAAAACCAACCTGGCACAATCTAACCTTCGCAATAGTGCGCTTATTGAACCTAGCACAAAAGCGACACCCAACAACGTCGTGCTCAGGCCCCAAACAAGGAATACACAAAGTATGATAATCTCTATGCGGTATCTGCTTCCCACAAGAAATACAGTTATTCACTTTTTCTGACATCCGGTAAACCACTGAGGCAAGAAAAACTAAAATATTCTAACGGGTACTTAGCCAACTTTGACTCGGTCTGAAACTCCGAATTCGAAAAATTTCAGAACGCCGAACGGCACTTGCAACGCTGCTTCTGCATCGGACCATGCGGCAAAAAAGACTGAGGATATGACGTCGGTCATGCGCATTTGTACACTGACGTTCTGATGTCAGTCTTAAGCGCCTTGACCGACGTCAGCCTAATACTTTGATATTCGGGCCGACCAAGGACAGCGGACTACCCAAGTGTAAAGACTGCAGCAATGTGAGATGAAGAACATCCACAAACAGAAGGGGAGACGAGACACATCCCTGGCAGAGTACTATGCCCACCCTCAATCAACTTAACACTAACAAATGTGAACACAACTCTAACTCTTCAAATACAGGGACCAAACAGCAGCAGCTCTGGAACCCCATACTGTTTAAGTACTTCACAACAATAAAAACATTAATGCAACTGGTACTTTAACTCTTTCAGCCCACCTTCCGTTTCCATATCTTGTCCTTTTGGAGCCTCTCCAATGTCAATGGTGAACATTACTATCTTTGGTGTCATGGTGGACATTCGATTGCTAAAGCAGAATTTATATGTTCCATCCATATGAGCAGCAAATGTGTACTTCCCACTTGACTCACGGTCTCCTTTATAAATCCCTTTACCATCAGGCCCTGTGATCTAAACAAAAATAAAGTAAAATTAGTAAACAGACAGCATTAGTATGCTTACAGTGGAAATGTCAACATGAGAATTCAGAAAAACAGTAACTGTTAAAGGGCACCAATAATTGGGACATACTCCCAGGCATGTTGTCAAAGATATAGATCTCTTAGGTGCTAGCTCCCATTCTTGCAACAGGGTCAGGGATGTTATGCACTTAGTACTGTCAGTACTACTTTTCAAGCTACTGTCCCTTCAAAACCAAAGTCACATGCTGCCACCACAGAAAAAGTACTTGTGGGTTCTGCACTCTCAACAAAAAAAAAAATGCAATGTAATGGGATCCACATTTTCAGCATCTAAAACAAACTTTTCTTGGTATGGAGTCCCAAATATCTTCCAAATGCTTCGCTATTACCAAATGCCAAGTCTTGCTGGTTCCAAATCTCCCAAAATGTACATTTCCAGCTGTTAACTCTTCCAGTAATTTAAAATTACAAAATGCTGAAAATACACGGGTATGTCAACATTCTGTTTTCTTGGTTGTCAGACCTGTACCTTGGTTTTATAATAATTTCACATTACTAAACATATTACTAACTGTTAGTTTTTGTTTTGTCTTTCGGCTTTTCCCGGTTAGGGGTCGCCACAGCGGAACTCTGGTCCGCTAATGACTGGCAGTTGATTTTTACGTGCAGAGTTGCCAGCCCTGAAGCACAACCTTCAATGAAGGTACGCCCATTCACGCATGTCTCCACACAGAAGATGCTCTAGCTGAGAATCGAACCAGACAGCATCTTACTGGGAGGCGACAACGCTACCGCAGCACCACCACCGCAGTATATTACTAACTGTTAGTAAACACATTAATAAACAAACAAGAGTTAAAAACAGCCCAATAACAGTCTAGTTCAGTCTGGCAGGAGTTAAGTCCCCCCAAGTTTCTTGATACTGAAGGGCAAACCTTTATGACCTAGGTTAGGCGCTCTTCTGAAAAGACTCCATGAGCATCTACATTCAAACATGAAAGTAAAAATAGGATTTTATTATTTCAGGACAAGTACAAAATCTCTAAATAAATACTGCAGAAATGAAAAACAGCATTAAATCGATAAAAGGTCACAAATCAGAATAAATGAAAAATGTGCATCTGTACACCTCTCTCCCTACATCATGCAATCAAATTACCATGGACAATCAGAACATCAACATCCTGGAAGAAAGCGGTGGTGGCTGTAATACCTAAAGAGGGTAAAATCCCATCAGATTCAGCTTCATATAAGCCCATTTCAATCCTAAACCATGGTTATAAAGTGTTTGTTTCTATAATGCCCAAAGGAATGGCAAAGGTGATGTCAATATTGATAGCAATGCATCAATGTGGTTTTGTGGAGGGGAAGCAAACATTTCACAACATTAGCAAAACATTGTTTAGAGGAAGCAGAAAGTAAAATACCACTGCTGTTGGTAGGTCTTGATGCAAAGAAAGCATTTGCCAGAGTAAACTGGGAGTTTATGAGCAGGGCAATGGAAACATTTGCATTCCCTGATAAAATTATAAGGCTAATGAGTACATAAGAGTAATCAGAGACAAACATTAAAGTGGGTGGGCTCCTCTCTGATAATTTCTATTTGAGCAGAGGAACCAGGCAGGGGTGTCCGCTTTCCCCTTTATTTGCATTATATTTAGAACCATTGGCAAAGAAAAACAGGAACTCAGAAATTCAAGGATATAATTGGTATGGTAATCAAGAAAAGCTGGCTCTGTTGCAGACGAAATTATTTTATACCCGATAAAAACAGAAAAGGACATTTCAGTGTTGTGGAACATTCTGAGACAGTTTCAAATCTTTTTTTTTTTGAGATACAAAATCAATGAAGCTAAAACAAAGGCAATAGCTGTAAATTATGTACCCACACACAAACTAGTTCAGCAATATTCATATTCATGGGGACATGATAAAATGAAGTATTTTGGAGCATGGATTAAAAAGGATTCTGGTGTGGCAGCTAAAGATTAACTGGAGCAGACTAAACAAAAGATGATACAAAAACTGAGAAATTTAAAGCTCTGTTTTATGGATATGGACAAAGTACAGTTTTGTACCTACCATAAATGTAGATGTCCGAACTGGATAGCATCTGCAGTCATAACAACTGGGTTGTCCTGTCGTCAGGCAGCCCTTCAGTCGGCCGGATTCCAAAGTCCGGGTCCGGCTGATGTCGCACTTCACCCGACGTCATCTCTGTTGGTCTTCGGGTATAAAAGCATCAGCCGACGCCATTTTCCTCAGTGTTTCTTGCCCCAGATGCCAGTAGCCCTCTTGAAGGCTAAAATTTGGATAGATGCCAATGTTTCCAAAAAGATAGAGGTAAACACAAAAATAAGCATGTATGTACATATATACAAACAAATACACCATAAAAGACTCCCCCCCACCAGCTAGCTATTAGGAGGGTAAACACCCTAGGAGTACCACAGAGGGGAAGGAGGGAGGGTAATCCTGACTGCAGATGCTATCCAGTTCGGACATCTACATTTATGGTAGGTACAAAACTGTACTATGTCCTTCATGGATGCATCTGCAGTCATAACAACTGGGTAGAATACCATAGCCAACTAGGGAGGAGGATAAAAGTAGATTATGGTGTGTTTAGGATCCCTTGCAGTACAGCAGTGGCAAACCCTGCTCGGGATCTGGAATATAGAGGCAAATTATAATGCTTGGCAAATGTATGCACGGAGGTCCAAGTAGCCGCCTCAATAATGTCTTTGGTTGCCACTCCTCGTAAGAAGGCTGTGGTAGTGGCTGTTGCCCTTGTAGAATGAGGTCTTATGTTCTGTGGAATTGGTTTTCCATGGAAGGAGTAACAGAATCGTATGCAATTTCCTATCCATTTGGAGATTGTCTGTTTGGAAATAGCTTTTCCTTCCCTTCCTGTTGCATAGGCTACAAAAAGTTGGTCAGTCTTTCTGCTATTTATTGTTCTGTCCAAGTAGTAGCGTAGCTGTCTATGTACATCCAAGGTATGCAGTATTCTTTCCCTCTGTTTTGTGGGTTGGGAAAGAAGGTAGGTAGGTGGATTGCCTGGTTTAAAGACACTCTGGATACCACCTTAGGCATAAATGTAGGATTAGTCCTCATGGACACTCTATCTTGGTGGAAGATTAGGAAGGGTTGCACTGCCATTAAGGCCTGTAGTTCTGAAACCCTCCTTGCTGAAGTAATTGCCAGTAGGAAAGCAGTTTTCCATGATAGGTGTTGTAGGTCTGCTGTTGCTGCTGGTTCAAAGGGTGATAGTGTCAACTTTTCTAGCACAAAGTTTAAGTCCCAAGCTGGTAATGGTGGTTTCCTTGGAGGTTTTACATTCTTGATTCCTCTGAGGAACTGCCTGAGCAAAGGGTGCGAAAAAACAGGTGGATCAAAGCTGTATTCTGCTGAAATAGCTGATGCATGTATCTTGATGGAGGAGTAGGACAGGCCTGAATGAAGAAGTTCAGCCAGATACTCCAGAATGTTAGGCATATCTATGTTTGACACATCTTTTCCTCTTTCCGTACTCCAAATGACAAACCTTTTCCATTTTCCAGCATAGTTCCTTCTTGTTGAAGGTCTGCGTGCTTCAAGAATAATGTCTTTAACTCTTTGGGAAAGTTCTGGATTAGCTGCTGCTATGTGATGTTCCATGCAGTCAGTTGCAACATTTTTAGGTTTGGATGTATGATGCTGTAGTTGTTCTGAGTTAACATCAAAGGCATCAGGGGTATTGGCCACATATTGTTCTGAGACATGCTCCTCAGCAGTGGGTACCAGTGTTGTCTTGGCCAGTTTGGAGCTATCAGGATTATCCTTGGACGTTCTTCCTTGATTTTTAGTAGTACTTTGTGTATCAAGGGAAGAGGTGGGAATGCATATGCTGTTAGGCCTTTCCAGCTGAAGGAGAGCGAATCCACTTTCCATGCTAGTGGGTGGAATGTCCTTGTGCAGAACTTTTGAGCTGGTGATTGAGAGGTGATGCGAATAGATCTATCTGAGGCATTCCCCATTTCTTTGAGATGGTCTTGAAGATGTCCGGTGCAGCTTCCATTCGTGGGCATCCGATGTGGTTCTGCTTAATATGTCTGCTAGAGTATTTTCTTTTCCCCGGTACAAATATTGCCTGTAACTGGATGTTGTAGCTGAGTGCCAGGGTCCACAGCTCCAAAGTCATTCTGCATAGGGGGTATGAATGAGTGCCTCCCTGTTTGTTGATGTACCACATGACTGTGGTGTTGTCTGTCCTTATCATCAACTGGCCCTCTTGGAGAAATGGTTTGAACTTTTGGATTGCCAGTTTTACTGCCAGCATTTCTTTTAGGTTGATGTGCAGGTGAAGTTGATCCTGTGTCCACAATCCTTGCACGCATTTGTCCAGCATGTGGGCCCCCATCCTAGCTCTGAAGCGTCTGTTGTGAGGGTCTGGTTTCCTTGACATCTCCAAAGGGTAGGCCTGGGTTTGACTGACATGCCTGAGCCCACCATAGGAACTCCTGCTTTAAGCATGGAATTAGTGGGATTTCTGTTTCTAGGCTGTGTCTGTGTTGGGACCATAAATTCTTTAGGTACCACTGTAGTTTTCTCATATGTAGTCTGGCAAATGGGACCAAGATTATGCATGATGCCATGAAGCCCAAGGCCTGCAGTACTTTTCTTGCTGTTAACTTGTTCAGTTTTGTTAGTGCCAAGAAGTAAAGAGGGAGTTCTTTTTGTTTTTCTGTAGTCAGGAATGCCATTTGTTTTACTGTGTCCAATTCCGCCCAAGGATGTCCTTGTTTGGGATGGTATCAGCCTTGACTTTTGTAAATTGACTGTGTATCCCAGTGCTTGTAGCAAGTAAATGACCCTTTGTAAATCTGTTGCCAGCTTGCTTTTGTTGTCCCCTTGTAGCAGGCAGTCGTCCAGGTATGGGTAAATTTGAATTCCCTGTAGTCTGCAATGGGCGATTACTGATGCCAGGCATTTTGTGAATACTCTGGGCAGTAGATAAGCCAAAGGGCAATGCTGAGAATTGATAGTGCTCTGATCCTGCAAGAAATCTGAGGTATCTTCTGCAGATTGGTCGAATGGGGACGTGCAGGTATGCCTCCTTGAGATCTAGAGTTACCAGCCAAGACTCCTTGCCCAGCATGGGAAGAAGTTGCTGTAGGGTCAGCATTTTGAATTTTGGGACAATGATGTATGTATTTAAGGTGGACATGTCGAGAATTGGTCTCCAACTTTTGTCCTTTCTTGGAACTAGGAATAGTCTGGAGTAGAACCCCTTTCCTTGCTCTGCTGTTGGCACTCTTTCCACAGCTCTCATGTTTGCTAACTCCATTATCTGTTGTAGTGCCTCTGTTTTTTTGATTTGGAGGTAGATTTGGCATTCCTCTTTTGACTGGTAAAGTGTGGAAGTGAAACCGGTAACCTTGATCTATGGTTTGTAAAATCCACTTGTCTTTTGTTATGTAGTGCCAGTTCTTTGAAAATAAGGTTAACTTTCCGCCTAGAGGAGCTGCTATTTGTTCCCTGGTAGGCGGATTTAGGATTAAGTCACTGTGGTTGTGCTGATGTAGTGGCAGTGGTTGTGTCTGTGCCTCTGTTGTTACCTTGCCACTGTCGTCCTCTGTAGGCACCTCCTCTGGATTGGTTTCTGCCTCTGGAACGTCTATTCCTGCCCCTTTGAAATTTTGTGGAGTCAGGAAAGGACCAATTTTGGCAGGCCAGTTCCTGCTAAACCTTGGGGTTGAACCTGCAAGAAATCTTTAACCGTTTGAACAGATTTTGCCTTTTCTTCCATTTTCTTCATAACCTGCTGGGCAGGTGTACCAAACAAACTTGTCTTATCCATAGGAGCATCTAGCAACTTAGCTTTAACATGATCCGGTAAAGCTTGCTCCTTTAGCCATGCATGCCTTCTTATCACTGTGCCAGTCATGGCTGATCTAAATGAAGCCTCCAGTGCATCATAGCCACATTTTAAGGAATGGTTGCTAACCTGTTGTATGTTATTTACCATTTCTAATACATATTTCTTATCAAGAGATTCATCAGTGGTTAGTTTTTAGTTAACTGATCAAGCATAAACTCTTGGTATTGTATCATGTGAAACTGACAGTTTAAAGCTCTAGCTGAGAGAGTAGCTGAAGTGTAGACCATTTTACCCCATCTGTCTAATGACCTTGCTTCCGTTTCAGAAGCAATAGGGTTTTTAGCTATGGTCGCGGCTACTGCCTTGGGACCCTGGGATATAGTTTCGGGGTCTGCAAGTGGGGCCTTGTAAAGGTGGTGATGAGTATCTGGCACCCTGTAAAATCTGTCTGGTTTGGCAGGGGCTGGGGGTAAAGAATCTGGAGCGGAGCAGACATCATTGAAAGCATCATCCACCACAGAGAGAACAGGAGGTATAGCTAAGGGCTTGTGCTGTGGGAGCTGCAGAAAGGTCCTAAGTCTTTTTCTGGAGCCTGAAAAATCCTGTTGCTGCCATTGGAACTGCTCTCGCATGGCATGTAAGGTTTCCCCAAAGGAGAATTCTTCTGGTGGGGAAGCAGCTGGAATGGATTCTTCAGCATCAGAATCTTCAAAATTGGAGAAAGGAGCCTCTGGCTGGTCAGTTATGTCTGATTCGTCAGCAGAATCATCAGAGGACACTGGCTCAGGGGGCTCTGCCCTAGGTCTCTTCTCTGGGGGCTGAGAGGCCCTGTCTGGGTGAGATTGAGATCCTCTAATTAATGAAATTAAAACTTCTGCCAAAGTAAGCATTTGAGAACTAGAAGAGGGCCTGGTTGTGGGGGGTTTAACAGGCACTGTCTTAGTAGTCTTGGCTGCTTTAGCCCTGGCGAAGGCCTTAATGGACATGGCTGCTGGAGGCCTAGCAGCACCACGTGCTGGGGTAGAGACATCCAAGGGAATGGTGTCTGATAAGTCAGTGGCAACCACCGTAGTGGATAAAATTTCTGAGGCCGATTCAAGAGTGGTAGCAGGGGCCTCAGTTGTAGAGATAGGTTCAGCTGTACTTTGATCAGTTTTCTCGGTTTCGGCCGAAACAGAGACACTCGCGGTTTGCTTAACCATGGTTTCGGCCGAAACCACGGACCGCGAGTGTCGGTCTTTATCTTTGCATTTTTTGGCAGATTGGGAAGTCGGAGGATCCGACGGCATAATGTACGCAAAATCAGAACCGAAAAACTGTTCTGCAAACTCCGACCGACGCCTAAGCGTACGGCGGTTGAAAGAAACACAGGCCGAACAGGCTGCTACGGCGTGGGCTGGGCCTAAACAAGGCAGACAATAAGAGTGGAAATCTTTATGAGGTATTTGTTTCCCACAGGTTAAACAATTATTAACTTTTTCTGACATCGGCTGAGGCAAGAAAGAGTCCCCAACGGGTACTTAGCTTTAGAAGTCTTCGAAGTAGTATTCGGTAGAAGTAATCTCTGGATCCGACCGACCGGCACTTGCGAACAGCTTCTGCTTCGGGCGCCACGCGGCAAGAAAGACTGAGGAAAATGGCGTCGGCTGATGCTTTTATACCCGAAGACCAACAGAGATGACGTCGGGTGAAGTGCGACATCAGCCGAAGCCGGACCCGGACTATGGAATCCGGCCGACTGAAGGGCTGCCTGACGACAGGACAACCCAGTTGTTATGACTGCAGATGCATCCATGAAGGACATCAAGATACATACAGTTAAAAAATGTTTTTAGTCCCTTTAGTTTTATACACAGGTCAGGCATATTTTTTTTTTTTTATCAACCAGAGGAGAAGATGTGGATAGAAATTAATAAAGAGCTGAAGGACTTAATCTGGGAGGGGAAGACAGCAAGTGTCAAGTGGGATAAACTGATTCTTCCAGTAGAACAGGCTGGATTGGAATTACCCAAATTGAAAATCGCAATTAATAAAGAGCTGAAGGATTTTATCTGGGAGGGGAAGTCGGCAAGAGTCAAGTGTGATAAACTGATTCTTCCAAAAGAACAAGGTGGTCTGGGATTACCAGAGTTGAAGGGGTATTTCAGAGCTACACAGTTAAGGCTCCTATACAAAAGCAGAAACATACAACTTAAAAGTGGAAAGGGATGATGAAGAAACAGGGGGGATGCTCAAAAAACAAGGAGAGAGTGGGATTTTGGATGCAGATCCTTAATGAAAATAATGATAGCCATACAGACATTACTCTCGGTGACTGTCACGGTTGCTATTCTGCCTTCCCATTAAACCATCAAGCTGTTTACAGCTTAGTATATGCTGCACAAGAGATCTACAACCAATAAATCTAAGCACAGCAAGCAGTTCAGATACAAGATAACATGCTGGACTTGCAGAAACGCTATTTTAATAAAATAAAACTTTAAGGAACACAGATCCCTTCATCAGTGTATAAAAAACAAATGTCAAAACCTGCAAAATCACATGATATGATATAACCCCCCCCCCCAATTAGAATACAGACATAATTAAAAACAATCAACACAAACAGCAATTAATACAGAGTTAAGTGCACTTAGTAGCAGCTTACTTGAGACATTTGCTTTAACCTCAAAACTGCTTTTAATGTAATCATTGTGTTTAAACGAGGAGAAGAATCGGTGTTCAAACATAAGATCCATTCTAACTCCATCAGTTCTAAAACACACTCGAGATAAAATGTAAAAATGCAAACCAAGTACTGAAAAAATATATTAAAAAATCCAGGCCACCGATCTGGGCCTGGATATTTTATATATTTTTCAGTCCATCAGTTCTAACTTGTTATTATGGTTACCTCCTCTTATATTTTTTTTTTTTACCAAAGTTTGCATCACTCTGAACCTATATGTATGCTCTGGACCACTATCTAAAACATGCTTAGCAAGGGAATTCGTTAATACTTTCCTTCTAATATCTGAGTAAAAGACTTTCGGCTTTTCCCGGTTAAGGGTCGCCACAGCGGAACTCCGGTCCGCTCATGATTGGCAGTGGATTTTTACAGTGCTGAATTGCCAGCCCAACGCACAACCTTCAACGAAGGTACGCCCATTCAATATGGTCCCTTAACCTCCTAGTTGACTTTCCTACATAGAAGGAAGGACAAGAAGAACAAGTCACTAGATATACTATGAAAGCTATGTTGCATGTAGCAGAGGACTTGAACAAATATTGCTTTTTAGTTACTGGGTGAATAAACTCACTCTCCTGACTTATAAACTTGCAGCTAGAACAATTTAGACACAGAATAGTTCCTTTCTTATTAAAATGAACATGGGGAATAGTTAAAGTACAGTTGTGTACCTACCATAAGTGTAGATGTTCGAGTGTATTCACTGTTGCAGTCATTACACTTGGGTTATCCTGCTGGCAGGCTACCTGCAGTCGACCTGAATTCCAAAGTCCTGGTCCGGCGGCGGTTGCTGTCGCCTCTTCCCTGACGCCAGTACGCCAGGGGTATATAAGATGCAGCTGACGCCATTTTCTTCAGTTTTTCTTGCCCCAGATGTCAGGTGCCCCCAAAAGGGTAGGCTAAAAACATTGCTTATAAAAAGCACGCACTAAAATAAACATTATCTTCACCTACAAGCAAATACACCACATAGGTTGTATAGAATAGAGAAGTACAGATAGTCCCAGCAAAGAAAGGGGGAATGGTGGGTGGGTAACCTGGACTGCAACAGTGAATACACTCTAACATCTACATTTATGGTAGGTACACAACTGTACTATGTTCATCGTGTTTCACTGTTTCAGTCATTACACTTAGGTTGAATCCCAAATCTGAGGTTGGTTGGCTGGGTCTAAATAGAATTAGGAGTGGCTATGAGGCCCTGCAGAACTGCAGTGGCAAAGCCTGCTCTGGATTTAGAGTAAAGAGGTAAGTGGCAGTGCTTTGTAAAAGTGTGCACTGAAGTCCAAGTAGCAGCCTCCAAAATATCCTTGGTTGGTACTCCTCTGAGGAAGGCTGCTGAGGTGGCTGCTGCCCTAGTCGAATGTGGCCTAATGCCCTTAGGCACTGATTTGCCATGTTGTGAATAGCAGAAACGAATGCAGTGTCCTATCCATTTTGAAATAGTCTGCTTTGAGATAGCCTTTCCTTGTGATCCTGCAGCATATGCCACTAAAAGTTACTCAGTCTTTCTGAAAGCTTTAGGTTTTGTCCAAGTAAAAGCATAGCTGTCTGTGTATGTCCAAAGAATGCAGACGTCTCTCCCCTTTATTCTGGGGATTTGGATAAAATGTAGGCAAATGAATGGTTTGATTAAGAGCCACACTGGATACTACCTTAGGCATAAATGTTGGGTTTGTCCTTAGAGAAACCCTGTCCGGATGGAAAATGATAAAAAGGTTCCACAGCCATTAATGTCTGTAACTCTGAGACTCTTCTTGCTGAAGTTATTGCTAGGAGCAGAACTATTTTCCATGATAAGAATTTTATCTCTGCTGTATTGGCTGGCTTAAAGGGAGGCAGTGTGAGCTCTTCCAAGACAAAGTTGAGGTCCCAGGCAGGTATTGGTGCTCTTCCTGGGGGTCTTATGTTTTGGCCCCTCTGAGGTACTGCCTTAGTAATGGATGTAAAAAAATAGGTGGGTCCGTATTGTAATGAGCTGAAATGGCAGAGGCATGGATCTTAATCTATGAAAAGGATAGGCCTTTGTCCAGCATCTCAGTTAGGTATTGTACAATCTGAGGAATATTTGGTACAAGCATGTCACAATTCCTTGTGCCTGGTTCCAAGCACAGAATCTCTTCCATTTTTCTGCATATGATTTTCTGGTGCTGGGCCTCCTGGCCTCCAGAATAACATCCATAACTGCTTTTGAGAGAGGTGTGTCCTGAATGGTTACATTATCCGCCATGCAGCCAGATTTAGGGTTCTAAGTTGGCTGTGCAGTATCCGATTGCTTTGTTGGGTCAGTAAATGAGGAATTTGAGGTAATGTCCAGGCTGGGCCTTGAGACGAGCTCTAAGACTGGGTACCAATGCTGGTGTGGCCAGTCTGGGGCAATCAGGATCATTTTTGGCTTCTCGTCTGACCTTTAAGAGTACCTTGGGGAGGAGAGGCACTGGAGGAAAGGCATATACTGTAAGGTTTTTCCAGCTAAATAAGAGCATCCACTTTCCATGCTAGCTTGTGATAAGTCCTTGTACAAAATCTCTGCAGTTGGCAGTTGTGAGGGGAGGCAAATAGATCTATGTCTGGGCATCCCCATTTCCTTGTTATTATGCTGAAGATTTGTGGATCTAGTTTCCACTCGTGAGGATCCATGAGGTTTCTGCTTAGTTCGTCTGCCAGAGTATTCGTTTTTCCTGGCAGGAATTCTGCTTGCAGGTGTACTTGATAAGTCAATGTTGCTGCCCTCGTCGAATGTGGCCTAATGCCATTAGGCACTGACTTGCCATGTTGTGAATAGCAGAAACAAATGCAGTGTCCTATCCATTTTGAAATAGTCCCTTTCCTTGTGATCCTGCAACATATGCCACTAAAACATCATGGCTTGTCTGCAGAGGGGCTAGGAATGCGTGCCTCCCTGCTTGTTTATGTACCACATGACTGTAGTATTGTCCGTCTTTATCAGCAGCTGTCCTACATGAAGTAGATCCTTGAAAGCTGTCAGGGCATTCTGGACAGCCAGAATTTCTTTTAGATTGATATGAAGATGCATTTGGCTTGTGGGCTATGTGCCCTGAATACATTTTCCTGCCACGTGGGCCCCCCCCAGGCATAATCTGATCCATCTGTTATTGTCTGCCTGGCAGTGGGTAAAGTGAAAGGCTGTCCCTTGTTGTGGTGACAGGCCTGTGCCCACCATCAAAACTCCTGTTGCAGGCAGGGAATAAGGGTAATAAGTTTTTCCAGGCTGTAGCAATGTTGAGTCCAAACACTTTTTAGATATCATTGAGGTTTCCTCATATGCAGTCTTGCATATGGAATTAACAGAATGCAGGATGCCATAAAGCCCAACAACTGCAGAATTTTTCTTGCAGATAACTGGGTTTTTGTTGCCAACATTTTGAAGTAAGAAGTCAGTTGCCTTTGTTTGTCTGGCGTGAGAAGCCATCTGGACAGTTGTATTTAAGCTTGCACCCAGGAATATTATCTCTTGAGAGGGTACTAGTTTTGATTTCTTTTCGTTTACTGTGTACCCTAGGTAAATTAGCAATCTTTTTACAAACGCCAGATGCTTTAGTAGAATGTCCTTGTTCTCTGCTTGAATAAGGCAGTCGTCCAAGTAGGGATATATTTGAATTCCTCTTTGTCTGCAAAAAGCAATTACTGGTGCCAGGCATTTTGTGAAGACCCTGGGCGCAGTAGATAAGCCAAAGGGCAGTGCAGAGAATTGGTAGTGCATTGAGCCAGCTATGAATCTGAGGTATCTTCTGCAAGATTGTCTGATTGGGACATGCAGGTATGCCTCTTAAGTCCAAGGTTACAAGCCAAGCCTTCTTGCCCAGCATGGGCAGAAGCTGTTGCAGAGTCAACATTTTGAAACGTCCAGAAAAGTGTTTAGAATTGACAGGTCCAGTACTGGTCTCCAGGCTTTGTCCTTTCTGGGTACCAAGAAAAGACGTGAGTAAAATCCTTGTCCCTGCTCCTGTAGTGGTACTCACTGAATGACCCTCATGTCCATGAGGGATGAAACTTGCTTTTGTGCCTCTGCCTATTGATTGTGTGGCAGGTCTGGCATGGCTTTTGCCTTTGGAAGGGAAGGGTGTGAAAGTGGAACCTGTAACCCTGAGACACTATATTCAAGACCCATTTGTCCTGGGCGATCATGTGCCAGTTCTGTGAAAAAAGTGCTAGTTTTCCCCCTAATGGAGCGTTCAAAAGATAAGTGCTTGGTACTGGTAAAGGAAAGTCATTGGGACTGTTTTCCTATAAAAGTTGAGATTTGTCTTCTCCGCTTTTGGAGGTAGAAGCACCCCATTGTTTAGGCCTGTATGAGCCTTGGGGCTGGGATCTGCCTCTAGGGCACCTGTATCTGCCTCTTTGTGGCCTGACACTGGAAAGGACCAATTTTTTGAAGGCCAGTTCCTGCTAAATCTGGGTGGCTGTACCTGTAAGAAATCCTTAACTGTCTGCATAGATTTCGCTTTATCCTCCATTTTCTTCAACACCTCTTCTGCCTTAACACCAAAGTATCATGCTGTAATGGAGCATCTAATGATTTTGCTTTAAACATGATCAGGCAGATTCTGTTCCTTTAACCAAGCATGCCTCCTAATCACAGAACCCATTACAGCGGCCCTACAAGAGGCTTCCAAAGAATCAAAACCACATTGCAAAGTATGCTTTCCCACCTGTTCAGCTGCATGCAATAAATCCTGCATTTCCTTGTTTTCAGCACATTCAGAATTTGTCAACATTTCTGTTTTTAACAGTGACATAAGTATTGCTGATATTTAAGCAAATGAAACTGACAATTTAAAGCCCTTACAGCCAAGGTAGCAAGTGTAAACTTTTTCCCCCATCTGTCCAGTGCTCTAGAATCCCTATCGGAGGGAACAGGGTTTTTTGCAGTGGAAGCCTTGACCCCTTTGGGACCCTGAGAAATAGTTTCTGGGTCAGCTGCAGGGTTTTTATATAAAAATTTATGAGAGTCTGGAACAGTGTAGTACCTGTCCTGCTTAACAGGTGCAGGGGGTATAGAGTCTGGAGACAGGCCGGTCTCTGAAAAAACATCTACAATGTCCAGAACAGGAGGAATAGCAAGGGGCCTGTGCTGAGGAAGTAAAAGAAAATCTGAGCATTTTCTTGGATTCTGAATAATCCTGGCTCTCCCAATGAAAGTGCTCCCTCACAGTATGCAGGGTTTCCCCAAAAGAATAATCCTCAAGAGGAGAAGCTGAAGGAATAGATTCTTCAGCATCAGAATCCTCATAGGGTGGAAGAGAGTATTCCTGATCAGAGGAGGAATCGGAAGAAATGAAAAACCTGATCTGACGATTCATATTCTGTCTCTTGCCTAGGCCTCTTAGGAGGGGGATGGGAACCCCCTGATCAAAGTAATAAGGTCTTCGGCCATTTTGAGCATCTGTTTTTTAGGCATGGAAGTCTGTCCTGGAGAATGCTGTACTTGTTTCTTTGTCTTTAGAGCTGCTTTAGTCTTTGGCTTTGAAGCTGAAGATGGCCTTACATATAACTGTGTAGGTCTGAAAACATCCTCAGAAGCCGATGCCTGCACAGTGGCTCCGGACCCATCTGAGGGAATAGTTTCCGAGGATCCAGTACCTTGAGTTTCCAGAGGCCCAGTCAGCTCCATGTGGGAGTTGGAAGCGGCCTGTGGCTCTGAGGTAGCGTATTGGGGGCTGCGAAAGCGCCTCACTGAGAATCGGCGAACCGACGACTAGCTTAGAAGAAGCTCATCGTCGGTTCTGGACCTCGGATGCCTGTCCTTGTCTTTATCCTTGCGTTTTTTTTATAGACTCCGGTCGTCGGCTGTTCCGCTGGCATTGTATAATTGAATCTGCGGCCAAAGCAATGAAAGGCAAAATCGTACCGACGCTTAATAGTGCATTAGTTAAATCTAGCACAAAACCAACAAGCAACGTCATGGTCGGGGCCTAGGCAAGGAATACAGTAAGAGTGAAAATCCTTATGAGGTATTCTGACATCGGTCTGGAGCAAGAAAACAGTTTCCCCAATGGGGTACTTAGCTTTAATGAAGACTTCGGATCTGAAATTCGAATATCTCAGGAGTCGGCCAACCGGCACTTGCGAACTGCTTTTGCTTCGGGCACTGCGCGGCAAGAAAGACTGAAGAAAATGGCGTTGGCTGCATCTTGTATACCCCTGGCGCACTGACGTCAGTGAAGAGGCGACAGCAACCGATGCCGGACCAGGACTTTGGAATTCAGGCCGACTGCAGGTAGCCTGCCAGCAGGATAACCCAAGTGTAATGACTGCAACAGTGAAACACGATGAACATCTTCATATCCTTGTAACACAGGCATTGTTTTAAATTCCTAAAAGCAAATTTGGGTCTATTACTGAGGGTCTATTTTAAATCACCGAACGCTTAAAAAAGCGAACTGTGATTGATGACCCAAGGGGAAAAAAATAATCAATTTCACACATTACATTAAGTGGGGGGTGTTGCCCCCCCCCCACCCTACTTAAATATACCAACTCAGAGACAAGACTACAGTGCGAAAAGTACCGAAGCAGCCAAGCAAATTCTTTCCCAGGGAAAGAATTCGCTTAACAGCCGCTTCGATATTTTGCATTTTCATCCTTTTAAGTTCGACCAAGACGCATTTGAAAGAATGCATCTTCGGTGTTCTAATATAGACCCTATTACTGATATATTTATCTATCTCTGGCATTGCTTGTAATATGACCCAGTTCTTGGCAATGATATCCATTACAGCATGTGAAGCTCTACTATAGCTCATAATATAACTAAGCTCTAAGTTTTGCTTACTACTGACTGTGTTGTTCCCATCTGTTGAATTTGAGAAGTAAGGTTTTGCACTAGAAATCTAAGGTGACAAAGATAAAGTCTGTACTTTGATTCAAAGAGTGCCACACAAAGTTTCTGCAAAAAGTCCCCAGTATCTCATATAAAATTTCTTACATCTCCCAATAAGTGTTTCAGGGTACTTTACGAGATGGGTTCTGTGACCCACCTCTTTCCAGAGACTATGGGCCTCATTGGTGGCAGTGTCAGGTTTTTATGCACTTTGGGGATTCCATAAAGTACAGGAGTTAAGGGGCGATATATAGCAAAATAGTTATATAATTCTAGCGTAATATCATCCATCAATTGCAAGTCATAAAACACAACTATTCACTCTAAAAATCTAACGTTTAAGAGAGTGTCAAGATCAGTTTTTTGAAACACAGTATTATCAGAAAGTAAATCATTTCATCAACTCAAAATAATCACTTTTGCTTAAAATAACAGCACCCCCCCCATCTGTTTGTTTAATCACAATTGTAGGTACATTCTGCAACAACAGTAAAGAGGAATACTCTTTGGTAAGATTATACTTTCTTGGCCACTCTCGTTTTTCATATATATATATCATTTATTTCTCACACACATTATGAAATGCAAGCAAAACAGGCGGATATACTGGTATAAAAACACTAGGTTTCTTATAAAACGGTTTAGCAGCTTCAGTGTCTTTTAAAAAACAGTTTCAAAGACAATTTTCATACAAAAAAGTTTTAGATCAGTTACAGCATTCTCTAAAGTGTCAACAGCATAAGGTATGAACTGTATTCCTTTTCAAACGATATCTCCACCGGGCTTAGTTCAAAGCTAGAGAGACCGTTTACATTCAAGTGGTTGGCAATTCTGCTCCTTGTCAACGGAGCATGAGACAGTCTTGTTTCCTTGGCTCCCCTCTCTCTCGAATGACTCCTGGAGGTATTGGGTTGTTTCACTGGAACTCTCTCTGGTATGTTGAATAAAAAAAGATGCCAGTGTCTGTTGCAAGACATTTTATCCGTGTTCTCAGCACCACGCATCTCTCTCACAGCTACAACTTCACTTACGTCGCTTGCTGGAACAGAGGCGCCCACTGAAAACTGAGTTTTAAGAGGCTCAATAGCAGCTGTGAAATCATCCAGGTGCAGAACTCTGTGTCACAGTTTCCATTTTTGGCCAAGAGAAGATGTTACCAATTTGAAAATCACATGCATCTCCTTGTAGCTTCCGTTTTTTACCAGCTTCCAGTTGAACCTCAAATATGCAAACATTCTAACATATTATTGCACGTTAGAATATTGTCCTTGAAAGCAGGCATATTAGAAATATCATTTTCATCTTTTAAGATCTCTTTTTGTAACTCTCTCTCAATTGGCTCAAAAAAGTAATTTGAGAGAGAAATATAATATGCACTTAACTTTAAAGTCAATATCTGCCATTTTTTTAGGAGATTGGGATACAAATTACGGTAAGTAGACATTTCTAGAATCTGGAGACCCCTTGGTACAATTCCCAACTCTAAATATGCCTGAAAGCTTAACCGTTGCAATTGCAAGCACTTATATTGCTGTATTTTGTTCTCCAAGGTTATAATATGCACAGAAAACATTTCAGCATTCACAGTTAAAGTGCTGGTATTATCAGTCATTAAATTTGTAGCTCCTAATAGGACAGGGTTAGTACATACCCTTAACAAGTCTGTCAGACATTTCTTATTTTCCATAATGTCCTTATAAAGTCTGTGTAAGTCTGTATAATCCACAAAGGATGGAGGGCACCACACAAAACGCACGGTCAGTAAAGATCTTCAGTGAAATATATCCTGGAGAAGACATCTACAATCAAATCTCAGCACAGCAAGCAGTTCAGATACAAAATAACAAGCTGGACTTGTAGAAACGCTATTCTAATCAAACAAAGCTTTTGAGAACACAAATCTCTTCATCAGTGTATAAAAAACAATGTCAAAACAAGCAAAATCGTGTGGTATACCCCCCAATTAGAATACAGACATAATTAAAAACAATCAACACCTCAAAGAGCAATTAATACAGAGTTAAAGTGCACTTAGTAGCAGCTTACTTAAGCGACATTTGCTTTAACCTCAAAACTGCTTTTAATGTAATCATTGTGTTTAAACGAGGAGAAGAATCTGCGTTCAAACATAAGATCCATTCAAACTCCATCAGTTCTAACTTGTTGTTATGGTCACCTCCTCTTATATTTTTTGCCAAAGTTTGCATCACTCAACCTATATGTATGCTTTGGACCACTATCTAAAACATGCTTAGCAAGGGGATTAGTTAATACTTTCCTTCTAATATCTGAATGATGCTCAATAATACGGTCCCTTAACCTCTTACTTGACTTTCCTACAATGGAAAACATAAAACGAGAAGTCTTGGGTGAGAGAGAATAGTGCAAAACCTTACTTCTCAAATTCAACAAATGGGAACAACACAGTCAGTAGTAAGCAAAACTTAGAGCTTAGTTATATTATGAGCTATAGTAGAGCTTCACATGCTCTGATATTATTGAAAAAGAACTGGGTCATATTACAAGCAATGCCAGAGATAAATATATCAGTAATAGACCCAAATTTGCTAGGAATTGTAGAAATTTAAAACAACGTCTCTGTTACAAGGGTATGAATTTAACTATTCCCCATGTAAATTTTAATAAGAAAGGAACTGTTCCATGTTTAAATTGTTCTAGCTGCAGGTTTATAATTCAGGAGAGAGTGAGTTTATTCACTCAGTAACTAAAAAGAAATATTTGTTAAAGTCCTCTGCTACATGCAACACAACTTTCGTAGTATATCTAGTGACTTGCTCTTTTTGCCCCTCCTTCTATGTAGGAAAGTCAACTAGGAGGTTAAGGGACTGAGCATCATTCAGATATTAGAAGGAAAGTATTAACTAATCCCCTTGCAAAGCATGTTTTAGACAGTGGTCCACAGCATACATAAGTTCAGAGTGATGCAAACTTTGGCAAAAAATATAAGAGGAGGTGACCATAAGTTAGAACTGATGGAGTTTGAATGGTTCTTGCATTTGAATACAGATTCTTTTCCTGGTTTAAACATAATGGTTACATTAAAACCAGTTTTGAGGTTAAAGCAAATGTCTCTTAAGTAAGCTGCTACTAAGTGCACTTCAACTCATTAATTGCTCTTTGATGTTAACTTTGTCGGTATTCTAATTGGGGGGGGGGGGTTATACCATACAATTTTGCTTGTTCTGACATTGTTTTTTTTATACACTGATGAGGGGATTTGTTTCATTAAAATAGCGTTTCTACAAGTCTAGCGTGTTATTTTGTACTTAACAGCTTAGGCCATGGCGGCCACGGTGGTGCAGTGGTTAGCATTGTCACCTCACAGCAAGAGGTTCTCCGGATCGATCCTCGGCTGGGGTGCCTTCTGTGCGGAGTCTGCATGTCCTTCCTGTGGTCATGTGCGTTTCCTCCAGGTGCTCCAGTTTCCTCCCACATCCCAAAGACATGCAGTAGGTGGATTGGACACTCTAAATTGGCCCTAGGTGTGAGTGTGTGCCTTCTGTGGAAGGTTGGGCGCCGGGCTGGCAACTCGACACTGTAAAACTCCACTGCCAATCATGAGCGGATAGGTGATCCGCTGTGGCGACCCCTAACCGGGAAAAGCCGAAAGAAGAAGAACAGCTTAGGCCATGGCTAAAATTTAGCTCCTAGAAAACAACAAAGTGTAAAGACTTATCTTCTCTTTGTCGATTATTTAAAGCTGTATAGCTCAGATGAGGAACTGAAAGCACAGCTGCAGGTCATCAAAACTTTCAGATAATATAAGAATATCATGTGATCTTGATAAGCGTGCAAACACAGCCTTTAAAGCAGGAAAACTGCAGCACCAGGAAAAAATCAGTTTGGGACAAGAATGTGATATAAAAGAACTTGCCCAAGAGGGAATGTATAAATATTTAGGAACTGATGAAGGATCAACAATAAAACATGAACAAATGCGAATAAAACTTAGTAAGGCATACTTTAGAAGACTTTAATTTTGAAAACAGTGTTGACATCTAGTAACAAAATCCAAGCTATAAACCAATTTGCTCTTAGTGTCCTTACAGTTTTGGAGTGACTGACCAGCTCCAAACGCGTGGGATAGATAGGAAAAAGTACAGTTTTGTACCTACCATAAATGTAGATGTTCGAAGATCCACATTGCTGCAGTCCTTACATATGGGTAGTCCGCTGTCCTCGGTCGGCCCGAATACCAAAGTATTAGGCTGACGTCGGTCAAGGCGCTTAAAACTGACATCAGGACGTCAGGGTACAAAAGCGCATGACCGACGTCATTTCCTCAGTCTTTTCTTGCCCCAGATGTCAGAAGGCCCTAACAAGAAAGGCCAAAGCCAAAACCAGCAAAACCTAACCAACCACCCGTGCACTAACCATATTTACAATATGTACAACACAAACCACACCACCACCTTCAACAACAGAGGGGAAGGAGGGAGGGAGGTTGACTGCAGCAATGTGGACCTTGAACATCTACATTTATGGTAGGTACAAAACTGTACTATGTTCTTCATCTCACATTGCTGCAGTCCTTACATATGGGTAGAATCCCAAAGCAGAGGTAAGGGAGGATGGCAAAACTATAAAGCATTAGGAGCTGCCAACATGCCCTGTAAAATTGCAGTGGCAAATCCAGCCCTAGATTTAGAGTAAAGTGGAAGGTGGTAATGCTTAGAGAAAGTATGCACTGAACTCCAAGTAGCTGCTTCCAAAATATCTTTAGTAGCCACCCCTTAAAAAGCTGTAGAAGTGGCAGTAGCCCTAGTGGAATGAGGCCTAATCCCAGCTGGAATCTCCTTACCATGATGGGAATAACAGAAAGCAATACAAAAACCAATCCACTTAGAAATAGTTTGTTTTGAAACAGGTTTGCCCTGAGAACCCAAAGCAAAAGAAACAAACAACTGCTGAGACTGCCTGAACCCTTTAGTTCTGCTCAAATAATATCGCAACTGCCTGTGTATATCCAAAGTGTGCAAAATCCTTTCCCCTTTATTTTGGGGGTTTGCATAAAAAGTAGGCAAATGAATAGCTTGGTTTAAAGCCACACTAGAAACCACTTTAGGCATAAAAGAAGGGTTAGTACGCAAAGACACCCTATCCTTGTGGAAAATTAAGAAAGGCTCAACTGCCATAAGGGCCTGTAATTCAGAAACCCTTCTCGCAGAGGTAATGGCCAACAAAAAAGCAGTCTTCCATGATAAATATTTCAACTCTGCCGATGCTGCAGGCTCAAAAGGTTGTAGAGTGAGTTTCTCCAACACAAAATTGAGATCCCAAGCAGGAGTAGGAGCTCTACGGGGGTCTTATATTCTTTGCCCTCTAAGGAATTGCTTAAACAAAGGCTGAGAAAATAATGGTGGGTCATAGTCATAGTGAGCAGAAATTGCTGCAGCATGAACCTTTATAGAGGAGAAGGACAAACCTTTGTCCAATAACTCAGTAAGGTATTGAAGCGCAACACTTAAATTAGGTTTAGAAACATCAAAGTCCTTTGCTGTACTCCAAAATAAAAATCTCCTCCATTTATCTGCGTAAACTTTCCTTGTACTAGGCCTTCTGGCCTCCAAAATAACATTCAAAACTTGTTGTGGAAGCTGAGACCCTCCAGGGTTTAAAACAGAATATGCCAGGCTGTCAGATGTAGAGAATGAAGTTTGACATTGAGTAAATGACTGTTCTCCTGAGACAGCAGGTGAGGAATCAAGGCAAAGGCCATGGAGGCTCCTGTACCAGACTTCTCAGTAATGGGTACCAGTGCTGTCGAGGCCAATCTGGAGCTATTAAAATCATGTTTGGCTTGTCCTGTCTGACCTTCAGCAGTACCTTTGGGAGGAGAGGCAGAGGTGGAAAGGCATACACGTGAAGATTGCTCCAATTGAATGAGAGAGCATCCACTTTCCAAGCTGTGGGATGAAACCTTTTGTGCAAAACTTTGGCAGCTGGTAATTTAGTGGAGAAGCGAACAGATCTATGTCTGGAGTTCCCCATAACACTGTCAATCTCTGAAATACATGAGGATCCAATTTCCACTCGTGGGGATCCATAATTTGTCTGCTCAACACATCTGCTAAGGAGTTCTGTGCTCCTGGCAGAAACCTTGCCTGAAGATTTAGCTGTAAACTGAGAGCAGTCTCCCACAAAATCATTGCTTGTCTGCATAGAGGATAAGAATCGTTCCCCTTGCTTGTTGATGTACCACATGACAGTTGTGTTGTCTGTTTGAATCAACACCTGCCCTGGAAGAAGTAAATCCTTGAAAGCTATCAATGCAAATTGGACTGCTAACATCTCCTTCAAGTTGATATGTAGATGTTGAAGTCTGGCAGGCCACGTGTCTTGTACCCATTTTCCATTTAGATGAGCTCCCCAAGCTTTGTCTGAGGCATCTGTCGTTAAAATCTGACTCGCCTCTGGCCGGGTCACAGAGAGTCCCTTGTTTAGGTGACATTCCTGAGCCCACCACAAAATTCCTTTTGAATGCAAGGTATTATCTGAATGACAGTGTCCAAATCTTGGCAGTGCTGTGTCTATACATTCTTGAGATACCATTGTAGCTTCCTCATATGCAGTTTGGCATTGGGAAGTACCAGAATACAAGATGCCATGAACCCCAAGGCTTGAAGGACTGTCCTTGCAGTCAGCCTGGACTGACGAGACAACTGGTGGAAGTAAAGAGAAAGATTCTTTTGTTTGTCCGGGGTCAAAAAGGCCATCTGGGATGCTGTATTCAGTCTCACACCCAGAAAGCACATGTCCTGAGAGGGTACTAGACTGGACTTTATTTCGTTCACAGAATACCCCAGGCATCTTAACACTGCCATCACATACTGTAAATGATGAAGAAGTTCGTCCTTTTCTTGGGCCAGAATCAGGCAATCGTCCAAATAAGGATAGATCTGTATTCCTCTTAGCCTGAAGAAAGCTACCACTGTTGCCAAAACCTTCGTGAACACTCTGGGCGCAGTAGATAAGCCAAAGGGCAATGCAGAGAACTGATAATGTGAAGTCCCAGCCCGAAAACGCAGATACTTCCTGCAACTGGGCCTGATAGGAACATGAAGGTAAGCCTCCTTGAGATCCAGAGTCACCATCCAGTGATCTTTGCCCAGCAGAGGTAAAAGCTGTTGTAACGTCAACATTTTGAACTTGGGAATGTCCAGATATGTGTTGAGGATAGATAAATCCAAAATTGGTCTCCACGTGTTTCCTTTCTTTGGTACTAGAAACAGGCGAGAATAAAATCCTAGGCCCACTTCTGGCAGAGGGACCGGTTGTATGGCCCCTATTTGAAGTAGTAGAGAAATTTGTTTGCGAGCCTCTAGTCTTTGCTGAGGAGGAACGTCCGGCATGCCTTTGAAAGGAGGCAAGGTATGGAAATAAAACTTGTAACCCTGGTGTATGATATCCAATACCCATTTGTCTTGGGTAATCAACATCCAATTTTCCTTGAAGAGTGCTAACCTTCCTCCCAAAGGTGCTGCCAGGCAAGAAGGATCTGGCAGCTGAAAAAGTAGGTCATTGGGCCTGTTTACGAAAGGACTGGCCCCTGCCCTCACCCGAAGATTGTGCAGGTGAACTCCCTGTTCTAGGCCTGAAAGAACTCTGAGTCCTGCCCCTACCACGTCTAGATCTACCCCTAGACTGAGAATCATAAGAAGGATACGTCCACCCCTTAGCAGGCCAATTCCTACTAAACTTCGGAGGCTGAACTTGCAAAAAATCTTTAACAGCCTGCATAGACTTAGCCTTGTCTTCCATTTTCTTCAAGACTGACTCCACAGGTGAACCAAACAACACATCAGACTGCAAAGGAGCATCCAAAATCCTTGTCTTAACATGGTCAGATAAATTCTGATCCTTCAGCCAGGCGTGCCTGCGAAGAACTGAGCCAGTGGCAGCCACCCTAGACGAGGCCTGCACAGCATCAAAACCACACTGTAATGAATGCTTACCCACCTGTTCAGAGACATGCACCAAATCTTGTAATTCTTTACACTCAATGCCTTCCGCCAGAGCATCCACCTTAGACTTCAATTGAGAAAGAAGAAAGTTTTGATATTTCAACATATGAAACTGGCAATTCAAAGCCCTCATAGCTAAGGTAGAAGATGTATAGACCTTCTTTCCCCATCTATCCAAAGCTCTGGCTTCTTTATCTAGAGGAACCGGATTTTTACAACAGAGGCCTTGACACCCTTAGGTCCCTGACTAATAGTTTCTGGGTCCGCCCTAGGACTCTTATAAAGATATTTATGAGCCTCAGGCACCCTGTAATACCTATCCGGTTTAACAGGAGCAGGAGGTAGAGAATCAGGATTAAGTGAAGCCTCTGCAAACACATCTTCCACAACATCCAGAACAGGGGGTATAGCCAAGGGCCTATGCTGGGGTAACAGCAAAAACTCCCTAAGCCTTTTCCTAGAATCAGAGAAGTCCTGACCTTCCCACTTAAAATGTTCCCTCATAGAATGAAGTGTCTCTGAAAAAGAAAAATCCTCTGGAGGAGAAGCAGAAGGAGTGGAATCATCTGCATCAGCATCAGAATAAGGAGAGTACTCCTGCAAGTCTTCAGCTGAAGACTCTGAAACATCCGAAGCCTGCTCAAAACTTCCCAACTCTGGCACCACCCTAGGCCTCTTATCAGGAGGGGGCAAAGAACCTCTAATCAGAGTAATCAAATCTTCTGCCATTTTAAGCATGTGCTTCTTAGGCACAGACCCTGCTGAACTAGGAGTGACACCAACAGAAGCTAAAACTGGCCTGCCTCTGGGAGAAGCCTTGGAAACAGAAGGAGAAGGCCTAACCACCCTAGGAAGGGACCCGATTACAGTAACTTGAGAAGCCCCTTCAGCCTGACCTGCCTCCTGACAGACCACCTCCTGCAAAATCAAAGTCTCCCCCTGAGACTCCAGAGAAGTCTCCGTCGGAACCACCGGTTCCACTGAAGCCTCTAAAGAACCGGCGACCGGAACGGACGACTCATCTTGCCTGGGTTTAACTGCTTTGTCTTTGCGCTTCTCAGAGAAGCGGGCGCCGGAGAATCCGACGGCATATTATAATTGCACCGCTTCCCAAAGACCAGCCTAGCACAATCTAACCTTCGCTATTGCGTTTATTGAACCTAGCACAAAGCGACACCCAACAACGCCGTGCTCAGGCCCCAAACAAGGAATACACAAAGAATGATAATCCCTATGCGGTATCGGTTTCCCACAAGAAATACAGTTATTCACTTTTTCTGACATCCGGTAAAACACTGAGACAAGAAAAAAACAAAATATTCCCCAACGGGGTACTTAGCCAACTTGGATTCGGTCTGAAACTCCGAATTCGAAAAATTTCAGAACGCCGAACGGCACTTGCAACGCTGCTTCTGCATCGGACCATGCGGCAAAAAAGACTGAGGAAATGACGTCGGTCATGCGCTTTTGTACCCGGACGTCCTGATGTCAGTTTTAAGCGCCTTGACCGACGTCAGCCTAATACTTTGGTATTCGGGCCGACCGAGGACAGCGGACTACCCATATGCAAGGACTGCAGCAATGTGAGATGAAGAACATCAAGGATGCTTCATGCTCACCAAATGATTTATAAAAAAAATTAGTGTATACCAAGATATATATTCCCTGTTCCAAAGGAGGGATGGGCCTCCTTGAAATTGATTACATATATAGATCTGCAGTTGTGGGACTCCACACATCTGCTGACCTCACAAGACCCAAATGTAGTGAAAGTTTTGAAAAGTACAGTTTTGTACCTACCATAAATGTAGATGTCCGATAGATATGCAACTGCAGTCCTGACACATGGGTTGTCCTGCCTCAGGCAGCCCTTCGGTCGGCCGGATTCCAAAGTCTGGGTCCGGCGTCGGCTGGTGTCGCCTCCTCCCCGATGTCAGAGCGGCTGGGGTATAAAGGCATCCGCCGACGCCATCTTCTTCAGTGTTTCTTGCCCCAGATGCCAGGTGCCCTCCAAGGAAGGCTAAATTTTGTGAATGGATAAGCAAAAAATTCAAGACATGCACAACAGTAATAAACAGATACACCATAACAGATATCCCCAGCTAAATAGGAGAGAGGAAAAGGTCCCAATGGAAAAAACAGAGGGGTAGGAGGGAGGGAAAATCTGACTGCAGTTGCATATCTATCGGACATCTACATTTATGGTAGGTACAAAAAGTACAGTTTTGTACCTACCATAAATGTAGATGTCCGAACTGGATAGCACCTGCAGTCATAACAAGTGGGTTGTCCTGTCGTCAGGCAGCCCTGCAGTCGGCCGGATTCCAAAGTCCGGGTCCGGCTTCGCTGATGTCGCACTCCACCCGACGTCATCTCTGCTGGTCTTCGGGTATAAAGGCATCAGCCGACGCCATTTTCCTCAGTGTTTCTTGCCCCAGATGCCAGTAGCCCTCTTGCAGGCTAAAATTTGGATAGATGCCAATGTTTCCAAATAGATAGAGGTAAACACAACAATAAGCATGTATGTACATATACACAAACAAATACACCATAAAAGACCCCCCCCCAACAGCTAGCTATTAGAAGGGTAAACACCCTAGGAGTACCACAGAGGGGATGGAGGGAGGGTAATCCTGACTGCAGATGCTATCCAGTTCGGACATCTACATTTATGGTAGGTACAAAACTGTACTATGTCCTTCATGGATGCATCTGCAGTCATAACAAGTGGGTAGAATACCATAGCCAACTAGGGGAGGAGGATAAAAGTAGATTATGGTGTGTTTAGGATCCCTTGCAGTACAGCAGTGGCAAACCCTGCTCGGGATCTGGAATATAGAGGCAAATTATAATGCTTGGCAAATGTATGCACGGAGGTCCAAGTAGCCGCCTCAATAATGTCTTTGGTTGCCACTCCTCGTAAGAAGGCTGTGGTAGTGGCTGTTGCCCTTGTAGAATGAGGTCTTATGTTCTGTGGAATTGGTTTTCCATGGAAGGAGTAACAGAATCGTATGCAATTTCCTATCCATTTGGAGATTGTCTGTTTGGAAATAGCTTTTCCTTCCCTTCCTGTTGCATAGGCTACAAAAGTTGGTCAGTCTTTCTGCTATTTTTGTTCTGTCCAAGTAGTAGCGTAGCTGTCTATGTACATCCAAGGTATGCAGTATTCTTTCCCTCTGTTTTGTGGGTTGGGAAAGAAGGTAGGTAGGTGGATTGCCTGGTTTAAAGACACTCTGGATACCACCTTAGGCATAAATGTAGGATTAGTCCTCATGGACACTCTATCTTGGTGGAAGATTAGGAAGGGCTGCACTGCCATTAAGGCCTGTAGTTCTGAAACCCTCTTTGCTGAAGTAATTGCCAGTAGGAAAGCAGTTTTCCATGACAGGTGTTGTAGGTCTGCTGTTGCTGCTGGTTCAAAGGGTGCTAGTGTCAACTTTTCTAGCACAAAGTTTAAATCCCAAGCTGGTAATGGTGGTTTCCTTGGAGGTTTTACATTCTTGATTCCTCTGAGGAATTGCCTGAGCAAAGGGTGCGAAAAACAGGTGTATCAAAGCTGTATTCTGCTGAAATAGCTGATGCATGTATCTTGATGGAGGAGTAGGACAGGCCTGAATGAAGAAGTTCGGCCAGATACTCCAGAATGTTAGGCATATCTATGTTTGACACATCTTTTCCTCTTTCCGTACTCCAGATGACAAACCTTTTCCATTTTCCAGCATAGTTCCTTCTTGTTGAAGGTCTGCGTGCTTCAAGAATAATGTCTTTAACTCTTTGGGAAAGTTCTGGAATAGCTGCTGTTATGTGATGTTCCATGCAGTCAGTTGCAAGGTTTTTAGGTTTGGATGTATGATGCTGTAGTTGTTCTGCGTTAACATCAAAGGCATCAGGGGAATTGTCCACATATTGTTCCGAGACATGCTCCTCAGTAGTGGGTACCAGTGTGGTCTGGGCCAGTTTGGAGCTATCAGGATTATCCTTGGACGTTCTTCCTTGATTTTCAGTAGTACCTTGTGTATCAAAGGAAGAGGCGGGAATGCATATGCTGTTAGGCCTTTCCAGTTGAAAGAGAGCGAATCCACTTTCCATGCTAATGGGTGGAATGTCCTTGTGCAGAATTTTTTGAGCTGGTGATTGAGAGGTGATGCGAATAGGTCTATCTGTGGCATTCCCCATTTCTTTGAGATGGTCTTGAAGATGTCCGGGTGAAGCTTCCATTCGGGCATCCAGTGGTTCTGCTTAATATGTCTGCTAGGGTATTGTCTTTCCCTGGTACAAATATTGCCTGTAACTGGATGTTGTAGCTGAGTGCCAGGGTCCACAGCTCCAAGGTCATTCTGCATAGGGGTATGAATGAGTGCCTCCCTGTTTGTTGATGTACCACATAACTGTGGTGTTGTCTGTCCTTATCATCAACTGGCCCTCTTTGAGAAATGGTTTGAACTTTTGGATTGCCAGTTTTACTGCCAGCATTTCTTTTAGGTTGATGTGCAGTTGAAGTTGATCCTGTGTCCACAATCCTTGCACGCATTTGTCCAGCATGTGGGCCCCCATCCTAGGTCTGAAGCGCCTGTTGTGATGGTCTGGCTTGCTTGACATCTGCGAAAGGGTAGGCCTGGGTTTGACTGGCATGCCTGAGCCCACCATAGGAACTCCTGTTTTAAGCATGGAATTAGTGGGATTTCTGTTTCTAGACTGTGTCTGTGTTGGGACCATAAATTCTTTAGGTACCACTGTAGTTTTCTCATATGTAGTCTGGCAAATGGAACCAAGATTATGCATGATGCCATGAAGCCCAAGGCCTGCAGTACTTTTCTTGCTGTTAACTTGTTCAGTTTTGTTAGTGCCAAGAAGTATAGAGGGAGTTCTTTTGTTTTTCTGTAGTCAGGAATGCCATTTGTTTTACTGTGTCCAATTCCGCGCCCAAGAATGTCCTTGTTTGGGATGGTATCAGCCTTGACTTTTGTAAATTGACTGTGTATCCCAGTGCTTGTAGCAAGTAAATGACCCTTTGTAAATCTGTTGTCAGCTTGCTTTTGTTGTCCCCTTGTAGCAGGCAGTCGTCCAGGTATGGGTAAATTTGAATTCCCTGAAGTCTGCAATGAGCGATTACTGATGCCAGGCATTTTGTGAATACTCTGGGCAGTAGATAAGCCAAAAGGCAATGCTGAGAATTGATAGTGCTCTGATCCTGCAAGAAATCTGAGGTATCTTCTGCAGATTGGTCGAATGGGGACGTGCAGGTATGCCTCCTTGAGATCTAGAGTTACCAGCCAAGACTCCTTGCCCAGCATGGGAAGAAGTTGCTGTAAGGTCAGCATTTTGAATTTTGGGACAATGATGTATGTATTTAAGGTGGACAGGTCAGAATTGGTCTCCAACTTTTTCCTTTCTTGGAACTAGGAATAGTCTGGAGTAGAACCCTTTCCTTGCTCTGCTGTTGGCACTCTTTCCACAGCTCTCATGTTTGCTAACTCCATTATCTGGCGAGAGCCTCTGTTTTTGATTTGGAGGTAGATTTGGCATTCCTCTTTGACTGGAAAAGTGTGGAAGTGAGACCGTAACCTTGATCTATGGTTTGTAAAATCCACTTGTCCTTTGTTATGTAGTGCCAGTTCTTTGAAAATAAGGTTAACTTTCCGCCTAGAGGAGCTGCTATTTGTTCCCTGGTAGGCGGATTTAGGTTAAGTCACTGTGGTTGTGTTGATGTAGTGGCAGTGGCTGTGTCTGTGCCTCTGTTGTTACCTTGCCACTGTCTTCCTCTGTAGGCACCTCCTCTGGATTGGTTTCTGCCTCTGGAACGTCTATTCCTGCCCCTTTGAAATTTTGTGGAGTCAGGAAAGGACCAATTTTGGCAGGCCAGTTCCTGCTAAACCTTGGGGTTGAACCTGCAAGAAATCTTTAACAGTTTGAACAGATTTTGCCTTTTCTTCCATTTTCTTCATAACCTGCTGGGCAGATGTACCAAACAAACTTGTCTTGTCCATAGGAGCATCTAGCAACTTAGCTTTAACATGATCCGGTAAAGCTTGTTCCTTTAGCCATGCATGCCTTCTTATCACTGTGCCTGTCATGGCTGATCTAAATGAAGCCTCCAGTGCATCATAGCCACATTTTAAGGAATGGTTGCTAACCTGTTGTATGTTATTTACCATCTCTAATACATATTTCTTATCAAGAGATTCATCAGTGGTTAGTTTTTAGTTAACTGATCCAGCATAAACTCTTGGTATTGTATCATGTGAAACTGACAGTTTAAAGCTCTAGCTGAGAGAGTAGCTGAAGTGTAGACCTTTTACCCCATCTGTCTAATGACCTTGCTTCCCTTTCAGAAGGAATAGGGTTTTAGCTATGGTCGCTACTGCCTTGGGGCCCTGGGATATAGTTTCTGGGTCTGCAAGTGGAGCCTTGTAAAGGTGGTGATGAGTATCTGGCACCCTGTAAAATCTGTCTGGTTTGGCAGGGGCTGGGGTAAAGAATCTGGAGCGAGCAAACATCATTGAAAGCATCATCCACCACAGAGAGAACAGGGGTATAGCTAAGGGCCTGTGCTGTGGGAGGTGCAGAAAAGTCCTAAGTCTTTTCTGGAGTCTGAAAAATCCTGTTGCTGCCATTGGAACTGTTCTCGCATGGCATGCAAGGTTTCCCAAAGGAGAATTCTTCTGGTGGGGAAGCAGCTGGGATGGATTCTTCAGCATCAGAATCTTCAAAATTGGAGAAGGGAGCCTCTGGCTGGTCAGTTATGTCTGATTCATCAGCAGAATCATCAGAGGACACTGGCTCAGGGGGCTCTGCCCTAGGTCTCTTCTCTGGGGCTGAGAGGCCCTGTCTGGGTGAGATTGAGATCCTCTAATTAAAGAAATTAAATCTTCTGCCAAAGTAAGCATTTGAGAACTAGAAGAGGGCCTGGATGTGGGTGGTTTAACAGGCACTGTTTTAGTAGTCTTGGCTGCTTTAGCCCTGGCGAAGGCCTTAATGGACATGGCTGCTGGAGGCCTAGCAGCACCACATGCTGGGGTAGAAACATCCAAGGGATGGTGTCTGATAAGTCAACCACCGTAGTGGGTAAAATTTCTGAAGTCGCTTCAAGAGTTGTAGCAGGGGCCTCAGTTGTAGGAATAGGTTCAGCTGTACTTTGTTCAGTTTTCTCGGTTTCGCCGAAACCGAGACACTCGCGTTTGCTTGACCATGGTTTCGCCGAAACCGCGGACGCAGTGTCGGTCTTTATCTTTGCGTTTTTGCTAGATTGGGTAGTCGGAGGATCCGACGGCATAATGTACGCAAAATCACAACCAAAAAACTGTTCTGCAAACTCCCACCCGCCTAAGCGTTCATCGGTGAAAGAAGCACAGGCGAACAGGCTGCTACGCCGTGGGCTGGGCCTAAACAAGGCAGACAGTAAGAGTGGAAATGTTTATCAGGTATTTGTTTCCCACAGTTTAAACAATTGTTAAGTTTTTCTGACATCGGGTGAGGGAAGAAAGAGTCCCCAACGGGTACTTAGCTTTAGAAGTCTTCAAGTAGTATTCGGTAGAAGTAATCTCTGGATCCGACCGACCGGCACTTGCGAACAGCTTCTGCTTGCGCCACGCGGCAGGAAAGACTGAGGAAAATGGCGTCGGCTGATGCCTTTATACCCGAAGACCAGCAGAGATGACGTCGGGTGGAGTGCGACATCAGCCGAAGCCGGACCCGGACTTTGGAATCCGGCCGACTGAAGGGCTGCCTGACGACAGGACAACCCACTTGTTATGACTGCAGATGCATCCATGAAGGACATCTGTACTATGTCCTTCAAGAATGCAACTGCAGTCCTGACATATGGGTTGAATACCATAGCCAAGCTGGGGGTGGTAGGATCTAAGCAAGGGATGGTGTAGCTAAAAGACCCTGCAGGACTGCAGAGGCAAAGCCTGCTCGGGATCTGGAGTATAAAGGCAGGTTGTAGTGTTTGGTAAATGTATGCACGGAGCTCCATGTAGCAGCCTCTAGAATGTCCTTTGTAGCCACTCCTCTTAAAAAGGCTGTGGATGTGGCTATAGCTCTGGTTGAGTGTGGTCTTATATTGGCTGGCACACTCTTTCCATGGAAGGAGTAACAGAATCTGATGCAGTGTCCAATCCATTTTGAAATTGTTTGTTTGAAGACTGCCTTTCCTTGCACTCCGGCAGCATAGGCTACAAATATAGTTGGTCAGACTTCCTGGTGGTCTTTGTTCTGTCCAAGTAGTAGCGCAATTGTCTGTGTATGTCTAAAGTATGCAGCAGCTTTTCCCCTTTATTTTGCGGATTGGGAAAGAAAGTAGGCAGGTGAATTGCTTGATTTAGAGACACCCTGGATATCACCTTTGGCATGAATGAAGGATTGGTCCTTAGAGAAACTCTGTCCTGATGGAAAATGAGAAAGGGAGGTACTGCCATGAGGGCCTGTATCTCAGAGACTCTTCTTGCTGAGGTAACTGCCAACAGGAAGGCTGTTTTCCAGGAGAGGAATTGCATTTCTGAAGATGCTGCTGGTTCAACAGGAGGAAGAGTTAATTTTTCCAAGACGTAGTTGAGGTCCCACGCAGGAACTGGTGGTTTTCTGGGAGGCTTAATATTCTTTATCCCTCTCAGGAACTGTCTTAGCAGGGGATGCGAAAACACAGGTGGATCACAGTTGAAGTTTGCTGAGATTGCTGAAGCATGTATTTTAATGGATGAATATGAGAGGCCCTTATGAAACATTTCTGCCAAGTATTCTAATATCTGAGGTATGCTCATCACGGTTGGGAGGGTGGCCTAATGGTTATGGTGTTTGCCTTACAAACACAAGGTGCAGGGTTTGAGTCTCACAAGAGATAATTGGCTAGGCTTAAAATGGCTCGCAAGGGCAGTTAGCTTAGTACTAATCTATGAATCTATGATGCATCCTGTCCCTTTTTGGCATTCCAGATGATGAATCTCTTATTTGGCCGAATAGGTTTTTTCTGGTGGAAGGTCTGCGTGCTTCCAGCAAGATTTCCTGAACCTTTTCGGAGAGGGGGACATGGGACAAAGTCATGGAACCCTCCAAGCTGTCAGGTGCAATGTTTGCAGGTTTTGATGAACAGTCCTGTAATTGTGTTGTGTTAGGAGCAGAGGCCATTGGGGCAAGGGCCACGGTTTGGAGTGAGTTATGCTCAGTAGCAAGGGATACCAATGCTGCCTCGGCCAGTCTGAAGCTATCAGTATTCCTTTTGGTTGCTCTGCTTTGATCTTCAGTAACACCTTGGTCAGTAATGGTAGAGGAGGGAATGCATAGATTTTCAGTGTATTCCAGCTGAAGGAGAGAGCATCCGTTCTCCAGGCTAAAGGATGGTGTGTCCTTGAGCAGAACTTGTCCAGGTGGTGATTTAGATGAGAAGCAAATAGATCTATGTCCGGTCTTCCCCATGCAGTTATTTGTGAAAAAATGTGTGGATGCAGCATCCATTCATGTGGATCCATGAAATTTCTGCTCAACCTGTCCGCCAGTACATTGTCCTTGCCCGGAACAAACTGGGATTGCAAATGGATGTTCAGTTTCAGGGATTTTTCCCAAAGAGCCATTGTTAGTCTGCAGAGGGGATACGAGTGAGTGCCTCCTGTTTGTTTATATACCACATGACAGTGGTGTTGTCTGACTATTAGTAGATGGCCTTGTTGAAGAGATTGTCCGAAGGCTTCTATTGCATGCATCACTGCCAACATCTCTTTTTGATTTATGTGCAGAGGCATTTTCATGGGAGTCCATTGGCCTTGAATGCATCTGTCCTCCATGTGCACCCCCCCCATCCATGATCTGAGGCATCTGTTGTAATGGCTTGACTTGCTTGAACTTTGTTGAAGGACATGCCTTGGTTTAACTGGCTTGCTTGAGCCCACTACAAAAATTCCCTTTGCAGGCATGGAATGAGTGGTATTATGTCTTCCAGGTTGTGGCTGTGTTGAGACCATAAGCTTTTTAGATACAATTGTAGCTTTCTCATGTGCAGTCTTGCCAGGGGGATCAGAAGGATGCAAGATGCCATGAAACCCAGGGCCTGCAGGATCTTCCTTGCGGTCAGCTGGGTAAGTTTTGTTAGGCTTTTGAAGTAATCTGGTAAATGCTGTTGTTTCTCCTCTGTGAGGAAAGCCATTTGTGATTATTTTTCTAGGAGCAAAACTGGACACACAATCTTTTGGGATGGTAATAGTCTTGATTTTTGCATGTTGACTGTGTATCCCAAAGCCTGTAGCAACTGAATGACATAGTCCAAGTTTTTTTTATCAATGCTTGTTTGCTGTCTGCTTGTACGAGCCAGTCGTCCAGGTAAGGGTATATTTGAATCCCCTGGAGTCTGCAATGTGCAACTGCTGATGCCAGGCATTTCGTGAATACTCTGGGCGCAGTAGATAAGCCAAACGGCAATGCTGAGAATTGATAATGCTCTGTTCCTGCAAGAAATCTGAGGTATCTTCTGCAGCTGTGTCTGATTGGGACATGCAGGTATGCCTCCTTGAGGTCCAGAGTAACCAGCCAAGACCCCTTGCCCAGCATGGGAAGGAGTTGCTGTAACGTCAGCATTTTGAATTTTGGCACAATGAGAAAGGTGTTTAGAATAGACAAGTCCAGTATAGGCCTCCATTGCTTTTCTTTTCTTGGAACAAGGAACAGTCTTGAATAGAATCCCTGGCCTTGTTCCTGAGGAGGAACTTTTTCTATAGCTTTTATTTGTAACAGCTTTGCAACTTGTAAGAGAGCCTCTGCCCTTTGATTTTGTGGCAGGTTTGGCATGCCTTGTCTCGGTAAGGTGTGGAAGTGGAACCTGTAACCTCTGTCTATTATGTCCAGAATCCATTTGTCCTTGGTTAAAATGTGCCAGTTCTTTGAGAATAAGGATAATTTTCCACCTAGAGGAGCTTCTCTTTGAGCCTTGGTAGGCGGATTGATAGTCAAGTCATTGTGATTGTCCCTGTGGTGCAGGTGAACTCCCTGCACCACTTCTTTGATTTGGTGGTTGCCACTGGCGGCCTCTGTAGGAGCCTCGGTATTGCCCTCTACCTTGAGCACGCCTGTTCTTTCCCCTTTGAAACTTGTCCGAGTCTGGAAAGGACCAATTCTTAGAAGGCCAATTCCTACTGAATCTGGGAGGTTGAACCTGGAGGAAATCCTTGACAGTCTGTACTGATTTTGCCTTTTCCTCAATAGACTTCAACACATCCTGTGCATTAGCACCAAAAAGCTTCTGTTTTTCCAGAGGTGCATCCAGGAGCTTAACTTTAACATGGTCTGGCAGTGGCTGTTCTTTCAACCAAGCATGTCTACGTATAACGGCCCCTGTCATGGCTGCCCTACATGAAGCTTCCAATGCATCATAACCACACTGTAGAAAATGATTGCTAACCTGAGTGTTATGAACCAAGTCCTGCAATGCCTTTCTATCTATAGGCTCAGGAGAGGCTAACTTTTTCTGCAAACCATCCATTAAGAAATCCTGGTACTGAAACATATGAAAAAGGCAGTTAAGTGACCTCATGGCAAGGGTGGAAGAGGTATAAACTTTTTTGCCCCATCTCTCCAGGGACCTAGCTCCCCTGTCAGCGGGCAGAGGGTTTTTGGCAGAGGAAGAAGCCACTGCCTTGGGGCCCTGTGAAATAGTCTCTAAATCCACAGAGTGGGCCTTAAAGAGATGCTTATGGGTTTCAGGGACCCTGTAATATCTGTCAGGTTTGACAGGAGCAGGAGGGAGAGAATCAGGCAAAGCACTGGAGTCTTGAGTATACATCATCAATGACATCCAGCACTGGAGGAATAGCTAAAGGTCTGTGTTTGGGCAGCTTAAGGAAGGTACGAAGCCTTTTCCTGGAGTCCGAGAATTCCTGACCCTGCCACTGAAAATGTTCTCTCATGGAGTGGAGAACTTCACCAAAAGAAATATCCTCTGGAGGGGAGGCAGAGGGAATAGAATCCTCAGCATCCGAGTCCTCATAGGCCTGGAAGGATTCTTCCTGGGTATCGGAGTGCTCTGAATCCCCAGAGGCTTCATCTGAGGAGAGGGTGTCTGTCTGCTCAGTTCTAGGCCTTTTATCTGCAGGCGGCTGAGAACCTCTGTCCGGGTGCGGCTGAGAACCTCGGATAAGAGAGATTAAATCTGCAGCAAGAGTCGTGATCTGTCTATCCGAAAAGGGACCCTGAGCAGTAGGCTTAGGGTGGGCCTTGGCCTGGCTGGCAGCCTTAGCACGTGCAAAGGCCTTGATGGACATGGATACCGGAGGCCTAGCTGCCCCACGTGCAGAGGTAACCTTGTCCACAGGAATGGTGTCGGGTAAATCCAGAGCTTCGGTTTCTGGAGGAAAATCAACAACCGGCACCGGTGAAATCTCCGGGACCGAAGAACGCGTTAAAGCGGTGTCGTCGGCCTGGGGCGATAGAGTTACCGCTTCCGAAGGGACCGAAACACTCGCGGAGGGCTTAGGTGTGGTATCGGTGGAAGACGCGGGCCGAGGATGTCGGTCCCGGTCCTTGCGTTTTTTGGTAGATTGTGTTGTCGGTTGTTCCGACTGCATGATATAAGCAAAGGATTCGCCAAAAAAGTCTTCGGCAAATTCTGCCCGGCGCCTGAGTGTGCGCTTATTAAAGCAAGCACAGGCCGAGACGTCGTGGTCTGGGCCCAGGCAAGGGAGGCAGTAAGAATGGAAGTCCTTATGAGGTATTTGTTTACCACAAGACAAACCATTAACTTTTTCAATTTTTTCTGACATCGGCTGAGGCAAGAAAAAATGTTCCCCAACGGGGTACTTAGCTTTTAGATGGCTTCGGTAACTGAAACACAGGAGCTGACCGACCGGCACTTGCAAACTGCTTCTGCTTCGGGCACCGCGCGGCAAGAAAGACTGAAGAAGATGGTGTCGGCGGATGCCTTTATAACCCAGCCGCTCTGACGTCGGGGAGGAGGCGACACCAGCAGACGCTGGACCCAGACTTTGGAATCCGGCCGACCGAAGGGCTGCCTGAGGCAGGACAACCCATATGTCAGGACTGCAGTTGCATTCTTGAAGGACATCATGAGGAGAATAAATCTAAGATGACTTCTCTGCTTAATTTAGCAGAAGCACACTGGTGTCAAGCAGGAATGGAAATCAAACCAGAAAAAGGCAAAAATCAGGCAGCAATTGACTATGCCAAAAAAAAAACAAAAGAAAGACCATAAGATGAAGGACCAGATGAGAAGGCAAGAAATGTGGAAAAAGCATAAATATAGTTGCAAGTATACAAAACTTCTGGAAGAACCTCATGTTGATCAGGAACAAACTCAGGAATGGTTAAGGAGAGGTGAATTTAAACCAGGAGATGAAAGGTTAACATTGGCAGCCCAAGACAGTGGGCTACTTACACATTGGTTTACTAAGTCCATTGAACATGTGGGAGAAACAGACAAATGTAGGTTTTGTAAATCCGAACGGAAAACAGTCGCACACCTTGTTGCTGGTTGTGACATACTAATAGCAGAAGGACTGTATACTGAAAGGCATAATAATGTAGCAAGAATGTTGCACTGGGGATTGTGCAAACATTATGGTACTGAAGTGGCTGAAACACACTGGAAACATGAGCCACAAAGCATCATGGAAAATGATGAAGTTTACATTACATGGGATCACCCATTACCAGCAGTTCAAAAGATAGATAGTAGAAAACTGGATATAGTGGTCCAAGAAAAGAAGACAAAAGTAGCATTGATCATTGAAATAGCTACACCCAGTAACTACAGTGTCTTGTGTACAGAGACACAAAGTCAGAAAATATCAGGATCTGCAGGCAGAAATGAGAGCAATGTGGAAGAAAGATGCCAGACAGTTCCAATAGTAGTAGGAGCAATGGGTCGACTCTACAATTGTATTTAGATATATTGCCAATCCATGAAACCCCATACGAACTGCAGAAGGAGTCACTACTGGGCACATTGCGGGTGCTTCAAAGAGCACTTTTGGCTGACAAAAGATTGAAACAATACTAATTTCATGAACTTTATAATCGTACATTGACTTAGGAATGGGGTCCATTCCCATCGTGGTATTAGAAACCCAAAAGACTTGGAGAAATTAAAACATTATATTCATAAAGTAGCAGAAAGTACTCCAAGGATTAAGCCAGCATGAGAATGGAGAAAGGAGATTCTGCTGCTAGGGATGACTGCAATTATAGGGATACAACACAACAGGCAAGGAGGAGCTGGAATTTACTGGAGAAACCTGGCAAAAGAACCAAGGTATTGGGAGCAAATAATTAGAGGTGGAAAGGTAAAAGAATGGATAGTGGCCAAGAATTAATCTGAACTGCAGGCTAGAGATTGTCTTTCCCTACCAAGGATTGATATCAAAGTATAGGTGAAGAGAAAGAAATCGGGGGATCCTAAGCAAAAGACCAGCACTGGTAGTGTTTTTAGTATAATCTAAAACAGAAGCTGCTGTTAAAAAAGGAATAATTAGTACAGCATATAAAATACTGAATGATAACTACAACAATCAGAGAAGGTTAGAAAGGTTTGGGAAAGAGATTGAATAAGCAATTCACAAAGAAATAAGTATGTCTCCTAAATATGCTTGCTTGAAGTGTTCACATAGGTATTTTTACACCCCAAGTAGACTCCAAAGAATATTTCCCTCAGGTAGATAGCAAATATTGGAGGTATCATGAGGAAGAAAGAGGTAAATGGGAACATATTTTCTGGGAGTGTAATGTGTTGGTAGACTTTAAAAATTCCCTGCAGACTACTCTATTGGAAATACTGGGTGAGCAAATTGGTATGACTAATTAAATGAATTTTTGAGCTGGGATACAGAATTGGAATTGCCTACACATAGTAAGGCCTTGCAGAGTCTAATTATGATGGCTGCCAAAAATGAAATTACTAGGAAATGGAAAATCAAAGTCTAAATCAACTGCACTAGAAGAAGTGAATATAGTAACATAGGCTCATAGGAGTTTACTACGCTATCGACCCAAAGGTAATTTCAAGCCTAGCTGTTTCATTCCAATGTAATACCACAGATAACGCTAGTCAATGCCTAGGACTGCATTTAGTAATGACTGCCAATGTCCAGGATGGTTGTGAGCACTAACGGCAGTAAAAATATACAGTGCCCCATCCGTTTGTCCAGGTTCCTTTTGAACAGTATTATAGAGGTGCCCTATTTCACATGAATTGGTAAGCCTATTCCAAAGACATGGCAGTCACTGGGAGAGAAATCTGTCTCTCCAGCATATCCTATTCAAGTCACAGGCCATATTTAGATCCCTGGAATGGGTAGCTCTAGTCCCGTTTGATTTACGGATGTGCAGCAAGTTCACTAGGTTTGGGTCTGAGATTGCTCTGTAAGCCGGGCACAAGTCTTCCCTAAGACATCTATATGATACACAGTATAGTGACAGAGCCTATATTCTATATTGTATAGAGATAAAACCGGAAATGGGATCTTTAGAAAAGGGTAGGAAAAAGTTACATTAAAAAAAACGAAAAAAAAAAAAACATGAACTGTGGGAACAATATATGCTGACAGGGAATGAGGTTTAAAAGAAGGCAGGATTTGAATGAGCTATGTAATGTTTGACTGACAGTGCCTGGAAAGATTATAATGTGCAATGCTTGCAACTAAAATTATGTCAATATGGTTTGTTTTCATTTATATAAATGTATAACTTCCCATGTCACATGATGCTACATGTTTTTGTGGGGGGGGGGGGCACTGATCTATTTCGTATCAGATGTAGTCTATTTCTGTTCTATTCAACATTTGAGACGGATTCCCAAGCAGCTAAAAAAAAAAAAAAAAAAAAAAAAAAGACCTGGGTCTAGTTGGTTTCAAGAAGGGCATTCCTAAGAATGGTAGAGCCAAAGAATGCTCGGGCTCTAGACTGCATATCCCAATTTGTAAATGAGCGATAAAGGCGTGAACTGTTGACAAAGTTGCCATTGCACAGATGTCCCACACAGGAACTCTTTTCATGAATGATACAGATGTAAAAACTTCCAACAGTTAATGAGCCTTTGATTTTAATGTTCAGGCAACCCTAGAGTTTTATAAACAAAGGAAATGCAGTTTGCCAGCCACTTAGAAAAGTGTAACTTTTGGCACATGGTGTCCCAATTTTGTTTTGGAAAAAGAGAAACAGTTGATCTGATTTTCTAACATCTTTGGTATGGTATGGTGCAAGTAGTAAAAATCCAAGTTGCCTGTGAATATCTAATGTATGAGGCAAATGTTCTTTACTAGAGTAATTTGGAAAACAAATGGCAGGTCAACGTATTGATTCAGACTTGCTTCAGATGAAACTTTTGGAAAAAAAAAACTCTTTGTAAAAGACGAGAAAGTGTGGCTTGCATGAAAGTGCAATTCCAAAGCTAATCTAACAGAGGTAATGGCAATCAGAAAACGTTTTCCAAGAAGTCAGCTGATGCTGCAGGCTCAAAAGGTTTCTGAGCCAATGACTGAATTAGCAGTTTGATATCCCATAGAGGAACTGGTTCTCGAGTTGGAGGCCTCATTAAAAAAGGTGCTTTGAGGAAAGCTTTAGATAACTAAGTACAGTTGTGTAAAATTTTACCATGATGATAGATGTCCTTCATTTCATTGTTGCAGTACTCAAGTACAGTTGTGTACACTTACCATAAATGTAGATGTTCGGGTGTATTCACTGTTGCAGTCCTAAACAATCGGTTATCCGGCTCTCGGTAGCCCTCGATTGGCCAGAATACCAAAAGGTAAGTAAAAATGACGTAGACTGTCGTTGGTTGTAAAGGACGTCAGGATGTCCGATACAAAAGGAGGCAGCCGACGTCACTTCCTCAATCTTTCTTGCCATAACAGTCAGAAACCCCCAGAAAACAAGGCTTAAACCAAAATTAGTCTGTACCTTAGGAAAAGAGAAAAGGGGGAAGGAGGGAGGGAAAAGCAGGACTGCAACAGTGAATACAATTGAACACCTACATGTATGGTAAGTGTACAGAACTGTACTATGTTCATTATGTTTCACTGTTGGCAGTCCTAACCAATGGGTTGATTGCCAAAGCCCAAAAAAAGGGAGGAGGAACCAACAAAAATCAAGGATTGGAAATAACGCCCTGCGGAACAGCAGTGCCAAACCCTGCCCTGGCTCTTGAAAACAAAGGCAAATTATAATGCTTTGTGAAAATGTGAACAGAAGAACATGTGTCAGCCTCCAAAATATCTTTAGTAGGGACACCCCTTAAAAAGGCTGCAGAAGTGGAAGCTGCTCTAGTTGAGTGGGTACTAACCTCTTGAGGAGGAACCTTGCCATGAAAGGAACAACAAAAAGTAATACTATTAGCAATCCATTTAGAAATGGTTTGCTTAGAAATAGCCCTGCCTTGGGCTTCAGGGGCAAAGCTGACCAATAGCTGTGCTGATTTCCGAAGGTCTTTATAGTCCTGTCTAGGTAAAACCTGAGCTGTCTATGCACATCAAGAGAATGTAGGATCCTTTCACCTCTACTTCGAGGATTAGGAAAGAAGGTGTACGGACTGATTAAGAGTCAGGCTAGAAACCACCTTAGGCATAAAAGAGGGGATGGTTCTCAGAGAGACCTTATCTGCATGGAAAATAACAAAAGGCTCCACAGCCATCAAAGCATGCAGCTCCAAAACCCTCCTTGCCGAAGTTATAGCAAAGAGGAAGGCAGTCTTTCACGAGAGAAACTTTAAATCTGCAGAGGCAGCTGGCTCAAAAGGAGGAAGAGTGAGTTTCGCTAGAACAAAATTAAGATCCCAGGCTGGAGTAGGCGCCCTTCTGGGAGGTTTTAAGTTGCAAGCACCTCTGAGAAACATTTTCAGAGGATGAGAGAAAATGGGGTGTTCAAAAGAACAATGAGCAGAAATGGCTGAAGCATGGATCTTCATAGAGGAAAAAGAAAGACCACCCTGAAGCAAATCAGCCAGGTATTCCAGGATCAGAGGAAGGGTAGGCTGAGAAGAAGATTCCCCTTTAGCTTGTATCCAATGAGAGAATCTTTACCATTTGCCAGCATAAGACTTCCTAGTGCTAGGCCTCCTGGCCTCCCTCAGCACGTCAACCACCTGCTGGGAAAGGGAAGAAGAAAAGGATGGAGTCGTACAATGAGCCATGGAGAGACTGAATGAGGATGTAGAATGTTTCCCCCTTCCTGAACCAAAAGATTTGGCTTCAGAGGAAGACGCCAAGGAGGAAATTGAGAGAGACTGCGAAACAGTGGATACCAATGCTGCTTGGGCCAGTCCGGAGCTATGAGAATAGCCCTTGGGCGTTCATCCCTGATCTTCAATAATACTCCGGGAAAAGGAGGGAAGGCATAAACTGACAGCATAGTCCACGGGAAAGACAGAGCATCCACTTTCCAGGCTCTGCTGTGATGCTGTCTGTTGCAAAAAAGAGGTAGAAGATGGCTGTCTGGAGAGGAGAAGAGCTCCACCTGAGGAGTGCCCCAACGTTGAATAATGCTGTAAAAAACTGCTCTGTTCAGCAGCCACTCGTGAGGATCCAGGGTCTGTCTGCTCAACTGGTCTGTCAAAACACTGAGCCTTCCTGGAAGAAACTGAGCTAAGAAATGCAGGCCCAAGGATGCTGCTATGGACTAAAGACTCTTGCTTTGTCTGCACAGTAGGTAAGAATGAGCCCCCTCCCTGCTTGTTGATGTACTACATGACTGTGGTGTTGTCTGTCCTGACAAGCAGGGTTCCCTGGAGAAAGAAGATGCTTGAAAGCTAGTAAGGCCTACTGGACTGCCATCATCGCCTTTAAAACTTATGTGCAGATGCATCTGCTGGGCTTTCCAATGTTCCTGTATGCATCTGCCATCCAGGTGAGCTCCCCAGGTACAGTCTGTGGTAAGAACTTGAATGGCCAGGGGTGGGCGAAAAGGAACACCTTTGTTCTTTAGACAGGCTGTTGCACACCATCGAAAATCTGTCCGCAGACATGGAAGCAGAGGAATTCACACACCCAGGTCCACTGTGTGTTGACACCAAGTGTTCTTGAAGTACCACTGCAATTTCCTCATATGCAGTTTTGCATATGGAATCATGAGAATGCAAGAGGCCATGAATCCCAGAGCTTGCAGGTACTTCCTTGCAGGGAGCGGAGACAGGCTTGCCAAGTCCTTGAAGTAAAGTGAAAGTTGTCTGCTTTGCCTGGGTGAAATATATCTGGGCGGCTGTGTTCAGACTGGCTCCCAGGAATGTTATCTGTTTGGATGGCACCATTTTTGATTTTTTCCACGTTGAGAGTGTAAACCAAGGAAGAGAGAAGAGTATTTACACATTCTAGATCCTTTAACAGCTGTTCCTGGGAATTTGCTTGAATTAGACAGTCGTCCAAGTATGGATAAATCTGAATTTTCCTTTGCCTGCAAAAAGTAATGACTGGAGCCAGGCACTATGTGAAAACTCTGGGAGGAGTAGATAAGCCAAAGGGCAGCGCAGAGAATTTATAATGTTGCTTGCCCACCCTGAAAAGTACAATTGTTTACATTTATCATAAATGTAGATGTGTATTCACTGTTGCAGTCATTACATTTGGGTAATCTGCTGGCAGGTTGCCCTCAGTTGGCCTGAATTCAAGTCTTGGGTCCTGTGTCGGTTGTAGTCTTCTCTTCCATGACGTCAGGGGTATAAAACATGCAGCAGACGCCATTTTCTTTAGTTTTTCTTGCCCCCGATGTCAGGTGCCCACAAAAAAGGTAGCAATATTCTAAATATACATATATACATATATATATATATATATATATATATATATATATATATATATATACACACACACACATATATACATACATACATATCTTACACATACATACATACATAAATATAAACTTTACCTTCATCTACAAGCAAATCCACCATATAGGTTGTAGAAGATAGAGAAGGAAAGATAAACTGTAGAATGGCAGGGGGATGGCGGGAGGGTAACCTGGACTGCAATAGTGAATACACTCTAACATCTACATTTATGGTAAGTGTACACAACTGCACTATGTTCTTCGTGTTTCACTGTTGCAGTCATTACATTTGGGTAGAATCCCAAAGCTATGGTTGGGAGGCTGGAGCTAAACAGCATTAGGTGAGGCTATAACGCCCTGCAGCACTGCAGTGGCAAAGCCTGCATTGGACTTACAGTAGAGAGGCAAATGGTAATGCTTTGTAAGGTGTGAACAGAACTCCAGGTAGCAGCCTCTAGAATGTCCTTGGTAGGTACTCCTCTGAGAAAGGCTGCTGAAGTAGCTGCAGCCCTGGTGGAGTGAGACCCAATGCCCTTGGGTACAGGTTTGCCATGGTGCAAGTAGCAGAAACGGATGCGATGGCTTATCCACTTTGAAATTGTCTGCTTTGAAATAGCCTTTCCTTCTGATCCTGCAGCATATAACACTAGTAATTGCTCAGTTTTTCTTAGAGCTTTAGTCCTCAAGTAGAATCTTAGCTGTCTGTGTACATCCAAGGAATGCAGAATTCTCTCTCCTTTGTTCTGCGGATTTGGTAAAAAGTTGGCAGATGAACTGTTTGGTTAAGAGCCACACTGGAAACTACCTTAGGCATAAAAGTAGGCTTAGTCCTCAGAGACACCGTGTCTGGGTAAAATATGATAAAAGGCTCTACAGCCATGAGGGCCTGTAGCTCTGAAACTCTTCTTGCTGAAGTAATTGCTAGTAGCAGAGCTCTTTCATGATAAGAACTTTATATCAGCGGTAGCAGCTGGTTCAAATGGAGGCAGGGTGAGCTTTTCCAACACATAATTGAGGTCCCACGCAGGTAATGGAGATCTTCTAGAAGACCTTAAATTTTTTGCTCCTCGAAGATACTGCTTTAGTAAAGGGATGAGAAAACATTGGTGGCTCTGTATTGTAATGAGCCGAAATGGTAGAGGCATGGATTTTGATTGATGAGAAAGATAGGCCTTTGTCAAGCATCTCAGTTAAGTATTGCAATATTGGAGGAATATGCGGTTCTGCTGTATCAGTTCCTTGTGCTTGATTCCGAGCACAGAATCTCTTAAATTTGTCAGCATGAGATTTTCTAGTACTAAGCCTTCTAGCTTCCAAAATAACATCCATCACAGCTTTGCTGAGAGGTGTTGTCTGTATGATTACAAGAATAGCCATGCTGCCAGTTTCAGAGTCTGTAGTTGATTTTGCAGGATCTGATTGTTTTGCTGGGACAGTAGTTGTGGTTTTTGAGGCAAGGTCCAAGCTGAGTATTGAGACATGTTCCTTAGGATTGGGTACCAGTATTGGTGGGGCCAGTCCGGGGCAATTAATAAAATCTTTGGCTTCTCTTGTCTGACTTTTAGGAGGACCTTGGGTAGAAGAGGCAGAGGAGGAAAGGCGTAAACTGATAGGTTTTTCCAACTGAAGGATAGAGCATCCACTTTCCATGCTTGTCTGTGATAAGTCCTTGTGCAGAATCTTTTCAGTTGATAATTTTGAGGAGAGGCAAATAGGTCTATGTCTGGGCTCCCCCATTTCTCTGCTATCATGCTGAAGACTTGTGGATTTAGTTTCCACTCGTGAGGATCGATAAGGTTTCTGCTTAAATCGTCTGCCAGAGTGTTTTGTTTTCCTGGCAGGAATTGAGCTTGAAGATTTATTTGGTAGGTCAAAGCTGTGTCCCACAGTACCATGGCTAATCTGCAAAGGGGGTATGAGTGTGTGCCCCCTTGCTTGTTTATATACCACATGACTGTGGTGTTGTCCGTCTTTATCAGTAGTTGTCCTGGATGAAATAAGTCCTTGAAGGCTGTTAGGGCATTTTGAACAGCTAGCATCTCATTCTGGTGGATACATAGATGCATTTGATTTGGTGTCCATATGCCCTGAATGCATCTTCCTGCCATGTGGGCCCCCCAGGCATAATCTGATGCGTCTGTTGTTAAGGTTTGGCTGGCAGGGGGTAGAGTGAAGGGCCATCCCATGTTTTGGTGACAGGCCATTGCCCACCATAGAAACTCCTGTTGCAGGCAGGGGATGAGAGGAATCATTGTTTCCAGACTGTGTGAATGTTGACTCCATAAACATTTTAGGTACCATTGAAGTTTCCTCATATGCAGTCTTGCATATGGAATTAGTAGGATGCAGGATGCAGGATGCCATGAAGCCCAGAGCCTGCAGAAGACTGGATTTTTGTTGCCATCAGTTTGAAGTAAGTAGTCAGTTGCCTTTGTTTGCCTGGCGTGAGGTAAGCCATCTGGGCAGTTGTAATCAAGATTGCACCCAGGAATGTTATCTTTTGAGAGGGTACTAGTTGTGATTTATTTTTGTTTATTGTGTACCCTAGGCATGTTTGAAGCCTTTTCACAAACGCCAGGTGTCATAGAAGAGTGTCCTTGTTCTCTGCTTGAATGAGACAGTCGTCCAAGTAAGGATATATTTGAATACTTCTTTGTCTGCAAAATGCAATTACTGGTGCCAGGCACTTTGTAAAGACCCTGGGGCGCAGTAGATAAGCCAAAGGGCAGTGCAGAGAATTGGTAATGCATTAAGCCAGCTTTGAATCTGAGGTATCTTCTGCATGACTTGTCTTACTGGGACATGCAGGTATGCCTCTTTTAGGTCTAAAGTCACAAGCCAAGCATTCTTGCCCAGCATGGGCAGACGCTGTTGGAATGTCCAGGTATGTGTTCAAAATCGATAAATCCAGTATTGGCCGCCAGGCCTTACCCTTTCTGGATACCAAGAACAGTCTTGAGTAAAAACTTTGTCCTTTTTCCTGTTCTGGTACTGCCTGAATGGCCCCCATATCCATGAGGGATGTAACCTGTTTCTGTGCCTCTGCCCATTGTTTTTTTGGCAGATCTGGCCAACCATTTATCATTGGCAGAGTGTGGAAATGGAATCTGTATCCCTGTGATACGATGTTTAGTACCTACTTCTCCTGGGTTATTAACTGCCAATTGTGAGCAAAAAGTGCTAATTTTCCCCCTATGGGTGCTGCCAAAAGATAGGTGCTTGGTGCAGGCAGAGGGAAGTAATTGGGATTGCTTTCTGTAGGTTTGCGCTTTATCGCCTCCAGATTTGGAGGTGGATGTGCCCCATTGCTTTGACCTGCATGAGTCTTGAGCCTGGTACCTGGAACCCTTGGGGCTTCTGGATTTTCCCCTTTGAGCTCTGTCTGACACAGGAAAGGACCAATTTTCTGTAGGCCAGTGTCTACTGAATCTAGGTGGTTGCACTTGTAAGAAATCTTTAACAGTTTGCATAGACTTAGCTTTGTCTTCCATTTTCTTTAATACCTCTTCTGCCTAATACCAAATGGAGAATCATGCTGTAAAGGTGCATCTAGCAATTTAGCTTTAACATGATCAGGCAAATTTTGTTCCTTTAACCAGGTATGCCTCCTAATCACAGATCCAGTAACTGCGGCCCTGCAGGAGGCCTCTAAAGAATCAAAACCACATTGCAAAGTATGCTTTCCAACTTGTTCAGCTGCATGCAATAAGTCCTTTATTTATAATTATTTTCTGCACATTCTGAAATCAACATCATTTTCTGTTTCAGCAATCCCATAACATGTTGTTGGTACTTGAGCATATGAAATTGACAGTTTAAGGCCCTAATTGCCAAGGTTGCAGATGTGTAAACCTTTTTTCCCAATCTGTCCAGTGCCCTTGAATCTCTGTCGGAGGGGGTAGGGTTTTTTGCTATTGAGGCCTTAACTCCCTTTGGACCCAGTGAAATAGTTTCAGGATCAGCAGCAGGGTTTCTAAATAAAAATTTATGAGAGTCAGGGATCCTGTAATATCTGTCAGGCTTTCTGGGAGCCGGAGGTAAGGAGTCAGGGGTCAGGCTTGACTCCGAAAACACATCATCCACAATGTCTAAAACAGGGGGAATGGCTAAATGCTTGTGCTGTGGGAGAAGGAAATCCCTGAGCCTCTTTTTGATTGAGAAGTCTTGACTCTCCCATTGAAAATGCTCCCTCAAAGTATGCAAGGTTTCTCCAAATGAATAATCCTCAGGAGGAGATGCAGATGGAATAGACTCCTCAGCATCAGAATCCTCATAGGGAGGTAAAGATGATTCCTGATCAGAAGAGGAATCAGAAGAAATAGAAACCTGATCTGAAGATTCATAGTCAGTGTCTTGCATAGGCCTCTTATCTGGAGGGGGATGGGTACCCCTGATCAAGCTAATAAGGTCTTCAGCCATTTTGTTAATCTGTTTTTTAGGCATAGAGGCCTGTGCACGTGGCTCAGGCGTTGTTTTTTTAGTTTTAGAAGATGTCTTTGCAGCTTTCGTTGGTTTGATATATAAATGTTGAGGTTTGAATACACCCTCAGAAGCCGGTGCCTGCTCAGCGGCTCTGGACCCATTCGAGGGAGATACATCTGTCGGTCCAATACCTTGAGTATCTTGCGGCATGCCGGTCTCCACATGGGTGTCGGTAGAGGCCTGCGACTCCAAGGTAGTGGGTATCAGGGGCTGCGAAAGCGCCTCACTGAGTACCGGCGAACCAGCGACTGGCTTAAGAGAAGCTTAGTCGGTTTTGGATTTAGACTGCCTTTCTCTGTCCTTTTTTTTTGCATTTTTTATGTACTCTGGTAGTCTGATTGCTATCCGACGACATTTCTGGTTAGTTAAATTTGTTTCCAAAATACTAAATCTAGCACAAAACCGACAGCCAGGCACGTTGTGATCAGGGCCTAGGCAAGAAATACAGTATAAATGGAAATCCTTATGAGGTATTTGCTTCCCACAAGTAATACAATTATTAACTTTTTCTGACATTGGTAAAAGGCAAGAAAAAAGTTTCCCCAATGGGGTACTTAGCTTTGGTGAAGATTTCGGTTCTGAAACTCGAATATTTCAGTAGTCGGCCGACCGGCACTTGCAAAATGCTTCTGCTTCGAGCACCGCACGGCAAGAAAGACTGAAGAAAATGGTGTTGCTGCATGTTTTATACCCCTGATGACCTGACGTCATTGGAAGAGAAGACAGCAACAGACACATGACCCAAGACTTTGGAATTCAGGCCGTATGAGGGCAACCTGCCAGCAGATTATCCAAATGTAATGACTGCAACAGTGAAACACGAAGAACATCTGAAATATGAGGAAGCAGAGAAACGCAAACATTTCCTGTAAAAGGGATGAATAGCAATGTGAAGGTAGGCATCCTTGATATAGCGAGGCCATGAAAGCCTGAGGAAGAATGGAGGGAATAAAGTCTGAAGAGACATGTGGAAAGAAGGGACCTTCAGGAACATGCTGGTGTGTTAAAGATCCGGAATTGGTCTCCAAGGACCGTCCTTTCTGGGCACAAAAAACAAACATTCTGGAATAAAAGACTCTTCTTCTGTGAGCCAGTAGAACCTCCTGAATTGTTCACTGATTTGGCAATTCCTGTGAATCTGTGGGAAGAACTGCAGCTGTTCCTGAGGTGGCTGATGAATGCAGGAAGAAGATTTCCAGGCCATGAAATACCCTTGTTGAATAATAGGAAGAACCCATGGTTCAGAGTTATTTTTTTTCCCAAACTGGAAGAGCCGGCGAGAGAGGAATAAGACTGTGGCAAGTGAAGTAGTCTCAGACAACCTGGTTTGTCAGGAAGAGGCTGCATCTGGGAAGGAGCAGCCTGAGAAGCCTTAGCTGGAGGAGCTCTCCTAACACCCTTCTTATTCTTAGATGGGGGTGGGCGAGCCTGTTTATGAGCAAAAGGTGTCTTAAATAGTTTGTGAAACTCTGGCACAGGTGACACAAAAATATGTTTAAAATCCTGTAACTCCTTACCTTTCTCCTACAAAGGACAAACAATTGGCAGCAGCAGTACCAAACAAAGTGTTAATTATCCAGAGGAGTGCCCATGAACTTAGATTTAATGTCATCATCATCTGTCAATGGTTGAAGCTTTAACCAAGAGTACCTCCTCAAAACAGAGTTTGATGAAGCTGCCCTAGAAGATGTTTCTGCTGCATCATAGCTGCATTTTGTGGAATGGTGTGCTACCCAAGAGGAAGCTCCAAACAGGCACAAGGCATGTGTCTTCCCTTCTGAATATGAAAGGTCAGAAACAACTTGAGTTGGCTGGGAAAGGAGAGGCAAAACATATCTGGTCATATAAAATTTGGTAATTAATAGCAAGGAAAGCTAGGGTGGCAGAGGTGTAGACATTCTTGCCCAGTCTTCCCATAGTCCTGCTCTCCTTATCAAAAGGAAGAAGAGAAGCAGATGGCAGTCTGGATAGTTTATCTGAAGCCACAGAAACCACAGCAGGGTCAGCTGAAGGGCACTTGAAAAGAAATTTGCTGTATTTTGGCACTTTATAAAAGCAATCTGGCTTCTTAGGGGCAGGGGGGCTGAGAATGTGGAGCCTGGGATGCTGAAGTGAAAGCATCCAGTAAAGCAGGCACTACTGGCAGAAAGTACAGTTTTGTACCTACCATAAATGTAGATGTCCGATAGATATGCAACTGCAGTCATAACATATGGGTTGTCCTGCCTCAGGCAGCCCTCGGTTGGCCGGATTCCAAAGTCTGGGTCCGGCGTCGGCTGGTGTCGCCTCCTCTCCGACGTCAGAATGGCTGGAGTATAAAGGCATCGGCAGACGCCATCTTCTTCAGTGTTTCTTGCCCCAGATGCCAGGTGCCCTCCTAGGAAGGCTAAATTTGGTGAATGGATAAAGAATTCCAGACATGCACAACAGTAATAGATACACCATAGAGATACCCCCAGCTAATAGGAATAGGGGTAGTGGACCCATAAAGAAGGTTGCAGAGGGGTAGGAGAGTGGGAAAATCCGACTGCAGTTGCATATCTATCGGACATCTACATTTATGGTAGGTACAAAACTGTACTATGTCCTTCAAGAATGCAACTGCAGTCATAACATATGGGTTGAATACCATAGCCAAAGTGGGGGTGGTTGGAACTAAGAAAGTGATGGTGTAGCTAAAATGCCCTGCAGGATTGCCGAGGCAAAGCCTGCTCGGGATCTGGAGTATAAAGGCAGGTTGTAGTGCTTGGTAAATGTATGCACGGAGCTCCATGTAGCAGCCTCTAGAATGTCCTTTGTAGCCACTCCTCTTAGGAAAGCTGTGGATGTGGCTATAGCTCTGGTGGAGTGTGGCCTAATATTGGCTGGCACACCTTTTCCATGAAAGGAATAGCAGAATCTGATGCAGTGTCCAATCCATTTGGAAATAGTTTGTTTGGAGATTGCTTTTCCTTGTACTCCAGCAGCATAGGCTACAAGCAGTTGGTCAGACTTTCTGGTGGCCTTAGTTCTGTCCAAGTAGTAGCGTAGCTGCCTGTGTATGTCCAAAGTATGCAGCAGTGCTTCCCCCCCCTGTTTTGAGGATTGGGGAAAAAAGTAGGCAGATGAATGGCTTGATTTAGAGACACCCTGGAAATTACTTTTGGCATGAATGAAGGATTGGTTCTTAGAGAGACTGTCCTGATGAAAAATGAGAAAAGGAGGTACTGCCATGAGCGCCTGTATCTCCGAGACTCTTCTTGCTGATGTGACTGCCAATAGGAAAACTGTTTTCCATGAGAGAAATTGCATTTCTGAAGTTGCTGCTGGTTCAAAGGGAGGAAGAGTTAATTTTTCCAAGACGAAGTTGAGGTCCCATGCAGGTACTGGCGGTTTCCTGGGAAGTTTGATATTCTTTATCCCCCTTAGGAACTGTCTTAAAGGATGTGAAAACGCAGGTGGATCACAATTGTATTTTGCTGAGATTGCTGAGGCATGAATCTTTATGGAAGAATATGAGAGACCAGTATGAAACATTTCTGCCAAGTATTCCAATATCTGAGGTATACTCAATACTGTTGTATCCTGACCCCTGTTGTATCCTGACCCCTGTTAGCATTCCAGATGGTGAATCTCTTCCACTTGGCTGAATAGGTTTTTCTGGAGGAAGGTCTGCGTGCTTCCAGTAAGATCTCTTGAACTTTTTTGGGAAGAGAGATATTGGAAGGAGTTATGGTAACCTCCAGGCTGTCAGATGCAATGTTTTCAGGTTTTGATGAACCGTCCTGTAATTGTGTTGTGTTAGAAGCAGGGACCATAGGGGCAGAGGTCACGGTTTGGTCCGAGTTACGCTCAACAGCAATGGGTACCAGTGCTGCCTTGGCCAGTCTGGAGCCATCAAAAAGCCTGTTGGTTGTTCTGCTTTGATCTTCAGTATCACCTTGGTCAGCAGTGGTAGAGGAGGGAATGCATAAATTGTTAGGGACTTCCAGCTGAAGGAGAGAGCATCTGTTTTCCAGGCTAGAGGATGGTGGGTCCTTGTACAGAACTTTTCCAAGTGATGATTCATGTGAGAAGCAAAGAGGTCTATGTCCGGTCTTCCCCATGTCCTTCTTATTTGTGAGAAAATGTGAGGATGCAGCATCCATTCGTGTGGATCCAAGAAATTTCTGCTCAGCTTGTCCGCCAGTACATTGTCCTTAACTGGCACAAACTGGGATTGCAGATGTATCTTCAGACTTAGGGATTTTTCCCCAGAGAATCATTGTTAGTCTGCAGAGGGGATAAGAATGAGTGCCTCCCTGCTTGTTTATATACCACATAACAGTGGTGTTGTCTGTCCTTATTAGCAAATGTCCTTGTTGAAGTGATTTTTCGAAGGTCTCGATTGCATGTATCACTGCCAACATCTCTTTTTGGTTTATGTGCAGATGCCTTTCCCTTGGTGTCCATTGACCTTGAATGCATCTGCCCTCCATATCGCCCCATCCATGGTCTGAGGCGTCTGTTGTAATCATTTGACCTGCTTGAGGTTTGTTGAGACATGCCTTTGTTTAACTGACTTGCTTGAGCCCACCACAAAAATTCTCTTTGCAGACATGGAATGAGTGGGATTACGTCCTCTAGGCTTTGGCTGTGTTGGGACCATAAGCTTTTTAAGTACCATTGCAGCTTTCTCATATGAAGTCTTTCCAAAGGTATCAGAAGAATGCAAGATGCCATGAACCCCAGGGCCGGCAGGATTTTCCTTGCAGTCAGCTGGGAGAGCTTTGCTAGGCCTTTGAAGTACTCTGGTAACTGCTGTTGTTTTTCCTCTGTGAGATAAGCCATCTGTGTTTTTCTGTCCAGTTTGGCTCCTAGGAAAATAATCTGTTGGGATGGCAGACGTCTTGATTTCTGAATGTTGACTGCGTATCCCAAGGCCTGTAGTAATTGAATGACATAGTCCAAGTTTGCTATCAAGGTTTGCTTGTTGTCTGCTTGTATGAGGCAGTCGTCCAGGTAGGGTATATTTGAATCCCTGGAGTCTGCAGTGTGCCACTACTGATGCCAGGCATTTCGTGAACACTCTGGGCGCAGTAGATAAGCCAAACGGCAATGCTGAGAATTGATAATGCTCTGTTCCTGCAAGAAATCCGAGGTATCTTCTGCAGCTTTGTCTGATTGGGACATGCAGGTATGCCTCCTTGAGGTCCAGAGTGACCAGCCAAGACCCCTTGCCCAGCATGGGAAGGAGTTGCTGCAACGTCAGCATTTTGAACTTTGGCACAATGAGATAAGTATTTAGAGTAGACAAGTCCAGTATAGGTCTCCATTTGTTTTCCTTTCTTGGAACAAGGAACAGTCTTGAATAAAACCCCTGGCCTTGTTCCTGTGGAGGGACCTTTTCTATTGCTTTTATATTTAACAGCTTTGAAACTTGAATGAGTGCCTCTGCCCTTTGATGAAGTGGCAGGTTTGGCATGCCTTGTCTTATTGGTAAAGTATGGAAGTGGAATCTGTAACCTTTGTCTTTTAAATCCAGAATACAGTTGTCCTTGGTTAAGATATGCCAGTTTTCTGAGAATAAGGATAATTTTCCGCCCAAAGGTGCTTCTCTTTGAGCCTTTATAGACGGTATGAAAGTCAAGTCATTGTGGTTGTCCTTGTGGTGCAGCTGGACTGCCTGCGCCACTTCTTTGATTTGGTGGTTGCCATTAGCGGCCCCTGTAGGAGCCTCGGTATTGCCCTCTACCTCGAGCACGCCTGTTTTTCCCCTTTGAAACTTGTCAGTGTCTGGAAAGGACCAATTCTTTGAAGGCCAATTCCTGCTGAATCTGGGTGGCTGAACCTGGAGGAAATCTTTGACTGTCTGTACTGATTTAGCTTTTTCCTCAATGGACTTCAACACATCTTGTGCATTAGCACCAAAAAGCTTCTGTTTTTCCAGAGGTGCATCAAGTAACTTTACTTTAACATGGCCTGGCAGTGGCTGTTCTTTTAACCAAGCATGTCTCATTATAACAGCCCCAGTCATAGCTGCCCTACATGAAGCCTCCAATGCATCATAACCACACTGAAGAAAATGATTGCTAACCTGCTGAGTGTTATGTAGTAGATCCTGCAATGCCTTTCTATCAATAGGCTCAGGAGAGGCTAGCTTTTTCTGTAAATCATCCAGTAAAAAATCCTGGTACTGAAACATATGAAAAAGGCAGTTAAGTGACCTCATGGCCAGGGTGGTAGAGGTATAAACTTTTTACCCCATCTCTCCAGGGACCTATATCCGCTGGCAGTGGATTCTTGGCTGTGGAAGTAGCCACTCCCTTGGGGCCCTGTGAAATAGTTTCTAGATCCACAGAATGGGCCTTAAAGAGATGCTTGTGGGTGTCAGGGACCCTATAATATCTGTCTGGCTTGACAGGAGCAGGAGGGAGAGAATCAGGGTTAGCACTGGAGTCGGAGAAAACATCATCCAGGACATCCATAACTGGAGGGATAGCTAAAGGTCTGTGCTGGGGTAGCTTGAGGAAGGTATGTAGCCTTTTCCTGGAATCAGAGAATTCCTGACCCTGCCATTTAAAATGCTCCCTCAGAGTGTAGGACTTCACCGAACGAAAAATCCTCTGGAGGAGAGGCAGAAGGAATAGATTCCTCAGCATCAGAGTCCTCATAGGCCTGGAAGGATTCTTCTTGGGTATCTGAATGCTCAGAATCCCCAGAGGCTTCATCTGAAGAGAGGTTGTCGGCCTGCTCAGTTCTGGGCCTTTTCTCTGCAGGCGGCTAAGAACCTCTGTCTGGATGAGGCTGAGACCCCCTGATAAGAGAAATAAGATCTGCAGCAAGAGACATGATCTGTTTATCAGAAGGGGCCTGGGCAGTAGGTTTAGGATGGGCCTTGGCCTGGCTGGCGGCCTTAGCACGTGCAAAGGCCTTGATGGACATGGATACATGAGGCCTAGCTGCCCCACGTGCAGGAGTAACCTTGTCCACAGGAATGGTGTCGGGTAGATCCAGAACTTCGGTTTCTGGAGGAAAATCAACAACCGGCACCGGAGTAGACTCCGAGACCGAAGGACGAGTTAACGCTGTGTCGTCAGCCTGGAGCGGTTGAATTACCGCTTCTGAAGGGACCGAAGCATTCGCGGAGGATTTAGGAGGAGTATCGGTGGAGGACGCGGGCCGAGGATATCTGTCCCGGTCCTTTCGTTTTTTTGAAGATTGAGTAGTCTGTTGTTCCGACGGCATGACATAAGCGAAAGATTTGCCGAAAAAGTCTTCGGCAAATTCTGCCCGGCGCCTGAGAGTGCGCTTATTAAAGCAAGCACAGGCAGCACAGGCCGAGACGTCGTGGTCTGGGCCCAGGCAAGGTAGGCAATAGGAATGGAAGTCCTTATGAGGTATTTGTTTACCACAAGACAAACAATTATTAGCTTTCTCAATTTGTTCTGACATCGGCTGAGGCAAGAAAAAATGTTCCCCAATGGGGTACTTAGCTTTTAGATGATTTCGGTACTGAAAACACCGGAGCTGACCGACCGGCACTTGCGAACCGCTTCTGCTTCGGGCACCGCGTGGCAAGAAAGACTGAAGATGGCGTCGGCCGATGCCTTTATACTCCAGCCGTTCTGACGTCGGAGAGGAGGCGACACCAGCCGACGCCGGACCCAGACTTTGGAATCCGGCCGACCGAGGGCTGCCTGAGGCAGGACAACCCATATGTTATGACTGCAGTTGCATTCTTGAAGGACATCAGCAGAAGGGGACGGGGGACTCCATTTGTAAGCGCTCATATCTCTTCTGCACATCTGAAACCTGTGAGCAATCCCACTTGATAAACTCCCTCGTTTTAGCAATAGTTTCCCCAAAAGTAATCTCTTTTATAAGAAATTCTGTGTTAGCATATTCCACCCAGATTCTATCTCCTTTAGAGTCTAGAAGAGGAATCTGATAAGGATTCATCATCTGAAAATACTTCATCCTCAGAAGATAACTGTTCTTCCCCTCAGAAGGGAGGGGGAGAGAAAGAGAGAGATGTCCAAGGCAGAGAAGGGGTCAGACACTCTAAGGAGGCTTCAAAGCCATAAGGGCATTAAATAAGCCCTGGAAAAATTCTGCCATTCCCTTTGAGGGTCTCTGGGAGAAGAAAGAGATTTAGTCTTTTGCTTCTTTTCTTAGATGCACATCCGCCTTGTGAAAGGTATTAAGCCCCTGACATTAGCCTACACTTTAAATGTAATCAGAATTTCCTCCCTAACCAAACAAAATTTGAGGTATCCCCCTAGGACCTTGGATGATAACGAGTATAAGTTAACCCTGAGCATCCGAAGCGGATGTCTACAGAGCTCCTGAGGTCGTGCCTGCAATGGGATCCAAGGAAGCCTCTGCAGCAGTCCCAGCCAACAAATCCTACCCAGTAACCAGATGCATCGCTGGGCTTTCAGCCTCGAGAGAGCAGTTCGATGTAGGAGGCACAGCAGGACACTCACACCTAGGTTTTTATGCCTTTTTCTTCAAAGGCAACTAGACCTCAGGCCCAGACGTTCCCTCCATAGCATCTTTCGCCAAGTGTTTTAGACGCCGATTCTCAAGGTAAACAACCAGAAACAAAAGCAGACTACGTAATGTTATTATCAACAGTTGGACACCTTGTGACTGCTTTGCCTCCTTCAGTGCTGTTTGACATTTTTTGCGTAATGTCTTGGCCACAAACGCCTGGCAAATGGAACAACATTTACGATCGTGAGTAGACCCTAAACAAAACAAGCTCTACTCGTGACTATCCTTACATGGAATCAGTCTCCCACACTGACATTTGCCTTTTTTGGAAGACTTGAAAAAAACTCACACAAAAGCAGTAGCAAAAAGGAAAAAGAAACCCCAACGGGGCTCTTATCTGAAATGGCTCGATACATCAGCAAACAACTCAGGCATGCAGACCAACGATCAAAGATGGCATTCAAACTGGCGGCAGAGAAGTTCTGAGGATAGTACATGCAGATGTTGCTTTTATGCCCTACGTGCACAAGGAGCATATGTGCGATGAATCACATACTTGTAAGTAATAAATGGCTTTGGTATACTGGCTGGGTGTTGGGTCGCCCTAGGCAACAGAACAGTCATTATGCCCTATGTGAAAATTTAAAATGGCAGCCATTTGAACTGTGAAAGTAGAAAAACTGGAACCCTGATGGAAAAGTTCTGAAAAATTCCAGTTATCAATGGGAGAGAAAAAGAAAAAGGACCAAATCCATACCTCTCAACTGTCCAGATTTTTGCAGAATGTCCAAATTTTTACCTCACATTTTTGGTCTGTTCTTTACAAAATTTGAGGTTTTCTGTAAAATCACTGAGGATTAAAGTCACTAAATAATGACCAAAGAGTTTCAGACTTCATACCCTTAAGAAAAAGCACGCTAACGCACCAGCTGTTATCCTCTCAACTTTCTAAGTTTATAGGAGCGATATTTAAAAATGGTCCCTTTTTTGGACCTTTGTACCCCCGAACATTTTTGGCAATAAGAAGTTGAGAGGTATGATCACATCCTTTTTGACAAAGCAAAATAGAAAATATTTTCCATTTACTTTTATAATATTTTTATGATTTGAGAAGAACAATGTGGACTACTGAAGAAGACAGCCTAGCATCGCTGACCATTGTTAAAATTGAAGAAATCATGTAGTTCATTTTAGGGTTTGTAGCTCTATTACAGGCATCCCCTGATGGGTGACTTTAGGTGATGGATCCCATTCCAGATCTGAGAGAGTCCAGCAAATTAGGCCAAAGGAAGGGGAACTAAACCAGCTGGGGCCAGAATGGGGCAATGGGATCACTTTGCTCTTGTACCTTATGGCTTTCTGTACAGATTTTTTCAATAGATGTATTGGTGGGAATGCACAGAACAGACCCGTGGGCAAAGTGTGGACTAGAGCATCTGCTGAGTATTGTCCTTGCAGAATGATGAGGGCAAAGTAAAGTACAGTTGTGTACACTTACCATAAATGTAGATGTTAGAGTGTATTCACTGTTGCAGTCATTACATTTGGGTAATATGCTGGCAGGTTGCCCTCAGTCCTGCTGGCAGGTTGCCCTCAGTCGGCCTGAATTCCAAAGTCTTGGGTCCTGTGTCGGTTGCCGTTTCCTCTTCCATGACGTCAGGTCATCAGGGGTATAAAACAAGCAGCCGATGCCATTTTCTTTAGTTTTTCTTGCCCCAGATGTCAGGTGCCTCCAAAAAGGTAGCAAAAATATACATGTATAAAAACTATATATACATGCATCAATATAAACTTTACCTTCATCAACAAGCAAATACACCACATAGGTTGTAGAAGATAGAGAAGGAAAGATAAACTCCAGAATGAAAGGGGATGGTGAGCGGGTAACCTGAACTGCAACAGTGAATACACTCGAACATCTACATTTATGGTAAGTGTACACATCTGTACTATGTTCTTTGTGTTTCACTGTTGCAGTCATTACATTTGGGTAGAATCCCAAAGCTATGGTTGGGAGGCTGGAGCTAAAAAGCATTGGATGCAGCTATAAGGCCCTGCAGAACTGCAGTGGCAAAGCCTGCCCTGGACAGAGTAGAGAGGCAAATGATAATGCTTTGTAAAGGTGTGAACAGAAAGTACAGTTTTGTACCTACCATAAATGTAGATGTTAGAGTGCTGATACAGCTGCAGTCCTCACAGATGGGATATCCTGCCGTCAGGCCGGTCCTCGGTCGGCCGAATTCCAAAGTCTAGGTCCGGCGTCGGTTGTTGTCGCTTCTTCCCTGACGTCAGTGCGACAGGGGTATAAAGGAACCAGCCAACGCCATTTTCTTCAGTTTTTCTTGCCCCAGATGTCAGGTGCCCCCACAAGGAAGGCAATACATAAAATTAGGTAATAATGCCATGCAATATAATCAAAAAACAGTAGTTGCAAGCAAATACACCACAAAACAATACCCCTAGAGGGGAAGGAGGGAGGGAAACCTGGACTGCAGCTGTATTAGCACTCTAACATCTACATTTATGGTAGGTACAAAACTGTACTATGTTCATCGTGCATACAGCTGCAGTCCTCACAGATGGGTAGAATCCCAAAGCTAAGAAAGGGGTGGTAGGCACTAGGTGCAACTAGGAGGAGCCAAAATGACCTGCAAGACTGCAGTGGCAAAGCCTGCTCTAGATTTGGAGTACAATGGTAAGTTGTAGTGCTTGGAGAAGGTATGCACAGAACTCCAAGTGGCTGCTTCCAAGATATCCTTGGTAGGAACTCCTCTGAGGAAGGCTGTAGAGGTGGCTGTGGCCCTGGTGGAATGGAGTTCTAATGCCTGTAGGTACAGTTTTGCCATGAAAGGAATAGCAAAAGCGTATGCAGTGGGCTATCCATGTTGAAATTGTCTGTTTGGAAATTGGTTTTCCTTGAGATCCTACGGCATAGGGCACAAAGAGCTGTTCTGATTTTCTGAAAGGCTTTGTTCTGTCCAAATAATAACGCAGTTGTCTGTGGATGTCCAAGGAATGTAGTAATCTCTCCCCTTTGTTTTGAGGATTAGGATAAAAAAGTAGGTAAGTGTATGGCCTGATTTAAAGCTACCCTGGATACCACTTTAGGCATAAAGGACGGGTTGGTTCATAAGGAAACTCTGTTCTGATGGAAGATGATAAAAGGCTGGACAGCCATGAGAGCCTGTAATTCTGAAACTCTACGAGCTGAGGTGATAGCCAGAAGGAAAGCTGTTTTCCAGGACAGGTATTGCAAATCTGCTGAAGCAGCTGGATCAAAAGGAGGCAGGGTCAGTTTTTCCAGAATGAAATTAAGATCCCAAGCAGGTATTGGTCGTTTCCTTGGCGGTCTCAAATTCTTAGCCCCCTCTGAGGAACTGTCTTAAGAGAGGGTGAGAGAATAAAGGTGGCTCAGTGTTGTATTCTGCAGAAATAGCTGAGGCATGGATTTTGATGGAGGAGAAAAAGTCCACTGCTTAGCAATTCAGATTTCCAGGGTCCTGGCCCTTTTTCTCATTCCAGGCACAAAAACGTTTCCATTTTGCAGAGTATGCTTTCCTAGTTGATGGCCTTCTGGCCTCCAAAATGACATCCTGCACCTCCTTGGAGAGTAGGGCGTGCTGTGATGCTAAGGAATCTTCCACGCGGCTAGATTGAGTGTTTTTAGTTGACTGTGAAGGGTTTTGAAGCTGTGTTGAGTCAGAAGAAGAGGCATTAGAGGCAAGGTCCATGGAGGGAAATGCGTCAGGCTCCTCAGGAGTGGGTACCAGTGTTGTCTTGGCCAGTCCGGAGCAATGAGGATCATCTTTGGTCTGTCTGCTCTGGTCTTCAATAGCACTTTGGGCAGCAGAGGAAGAGGAGGGAAGGCATAAACTGTCATTGATGTCCAACTGAAAGAGAGAGCGTCCACTCTCGAGGCCTTTGGATGGAAGATCCTTGAGCAGAATTTTGTCAATTGATGATTTTTGTGGGAGGCAAATAGATCTATGTCTGGCCTTCCCCATTCTTGGATTATTTCTGTAAACACTTTTGGATGCAACTTCCATTCGTGTGGATCTGTCATATTCCTGCTTAGGTTGTCTGCCAGCATGTTTTCCTTGCCTGGCAAGTACTGTGCTTGTAGTTCCATTTGTAAGTCCATGGCCAAGTTCCAAAGTGACATGGCCAGTCTGCATAGGGGGTAAGAATGTGTTCCTCCCTGCTTGTTTATGTACCACATAACTGTGGTGTTGTCCGTTCTTATCAAAAGTTGACCTGGTTGTAGAAAGTTCTTGAAAGCTATAATAGCATTTATTACTGCTAGTATTTCTTTTTGATTGATGTGAAGGTGCTTTTCTTTTTGGGACCATTTGCCCTGAATGCACCGTTCAGTCATGTGCGCCCAAGTAGTCCAAGCGTCTGTTGTGATGACTTGATTTGCTTGAGGCTTGCTGAAAGGAAGGCCTGTGTTTGTTTGGCATGCTTGAGCCCACCACAGAAATTCCTTTTGCAGACATGGAATTAGTGGTATTATTGTTTCCAAACTGTGGCTGTGCTGAGACAATATGTTTTTCAGGTACCATTGTAGTTTCCTCATATGCAGCTTTGCACATGGGATTAGTAAGATGCAAGATGCCATGAATCCCAGAGCCTGCAGGATTTTCCTTGCAGTAAGCCTGGTGCAATTTGCCAGTGTTCTGAAGTATTGAATTAGTTGCCCCTGCTTTTCTGGCGTGAGGTAGGCCCATCTGGGTGTTTGTGTCCAAGTTGGCACCCAGGAAAATTATCTTCCGAGAGGGTATTAGTCTTGATTTGACTGTGTATCCCAGAGAGTTCAATAACATTATTACACAAGCCAGATGTTTCTGAAGGATGTGTTTGCTGTCCGCTTGGATCAGGCAGTCGTCCAAATAGGGATATATTTGTATCCCTTGAAGTCTGCAGTAGGCAATTACTGATGCCAGGCATTTTGTGAATACTCTGGGCGCAGTAGATAAGCCAAAGGGCAATGCAGAGAATTGATAAGGAGTTGAACCTGCAAGAAATCTGTGGTATCTTCTGCAATTTTGTCTGATTGGGACATGCAGGTATGCCTCCTTGAGGTCCAATGTTACCAGCCAAGACTCCTTGCCCAGCATGGGAAGAAGCTGCTGTAGAGTGAGCATCTTGAATTTTGGCACGAGTAGGAATGTGTTTAGGATGGATAGATCCAGAATAGGTCTCCAATCTTTTCCCTTCCTCGGCACCAGAAATAGCCTGGAATAAAACCCTTGACCTTGTTCGTGTATAGGTACCTCTTTAATAGCTTTCATGTTTTTGAGATCTGTAATTAGCCTTTGTGCCTCTGCCCTTTGATTGTTTGGCATGCCTCTCATTTTTGGAAGGGTGTGAAAATGTATGTTTATAATGTCCAGGATCCATTTGTCCTTTGTGACAGTATGCCAATTTTTTGAAAATAATGCCAGCTTTCCTCCCAAGGGGGCTGCCATTTGAGATCTGGTTGGCATGCAAAGTGGGAAGTCATTGTGTTTGCTTTCTGATAGATTGCGAGTTGTCCTTACCACCTCTTTGTGAAGGAGCTTGCCATGGTCTGCCTCTGTACGATCCTTGGGATTGTCATCTGCCCCTCGGGCGCCTGTATCTGCCTCTTTGGGGTCTGTCTGTGGCAGGAAAGGACCAGTTTTTGGAAGGCCAATTTCTACTAAAACGTGGGGGTTGTACCTGTAGAAATTCCTTTACAGTTTGCATTGATTTAGCCTTTTCCTCCATTTTCCTTAATACCTCCTCAGCATTAGCACCAAATAGTACATCCTTTTGAAGAGGAGCGTCTAGTAATTTAGCTTTGACATGATCAGGTAAGGCTTGTTCCTTAAGCCAAGCATGCCTACGTATGACTGATCCTGTAACAGCAGCTCTGCATGAGGCCTCTAGAGCATCAAAACTACATTGTAAGGTATGCTTACTAACTTGTTCTGCACTATGTATAAAGTCCTGCAACTCCTTCAAATCTGGTTGTTCAGGTTGTGACATTTTACTTTTCTATTGTGATAACATAGACTGTTGGTATTTTAGCATATGAAACTGACAGTTTAAGGCTCTCATAGATAATGTAGCCGAGGTATATACCTTTTTTCCCCACCTTTCTAAGGATCTGGAATCACTCTCGGAAGGCAAAGGATTCTTAGCAATGGAGGCCTTAACTCCCTTGGGGCCCTGTGAGATGGTTTCTGGGTCAGCAGCATGGCTCTTGTATAGAAATTGGTGTGAGTCAGGGACCCTGTAATACCCATCAGGCTTAACTGGAGCTGGAGGTAGAGAGTCTGGCTTAAGGCAGTCCTCAGAGTAATCATCATCTAGAATGTCCAAGACAGGAGGTATAGCCAAAGGCCTGTGCTGAGGGAGCAAGAGAAATTCCCTGAGCCTTTTCTTGGAATCAGAATAATCCTGGCCTTCCCAGTGGAAGTGTTCCCTTATGGTATGCAAAGTTTCTCCAAAAGAGTAATCCTCAGGGGGGGATACAGAAGGGATGGACTCCTCCGCATCAGAGTCTTCAAAAGGGGAGTAAGAATGTTCCTGTGTGCGCTCAGAAATAATGGAGACCTGATCAGAGGAAGGGGAATCTTCCTCCACTCTAGGTCTTTAGTCTGGAGGGGGCAAAGAACCTCTGATAAGAGTAATTAAATCCTCAGCCATTTTAAGCATCTGTTTCTTAGGCATGGGGCCTGGAGATGGCCCCTGTGCAGCTGGTCTCAGAGTGCATGGATG
>NC_056733.1:614984169-615009169 GCF_019279795.1 Protopterus annectens
AGACAGAGAGAGAGCGAGCGAGCGAGAGAGAGAGCGAGCGAGCGAGCGAGAGAGACAGGGAGAGAGAGAGACAGGGAGAGAGAGAGACAAAGTACTTGTTTTTGGGCCTCTGCCCACTGATTTGGGGGAAGGCACGGCCACCCGCTTGGTGTTGGCAACGTGTGGAAGTGAAATCTGTATCCCTGGGACACTATTTAAAACCCATTTGTCCTGGGTAATGAGTTCCCAGCTCTTTGCATGAAGAGAATCTTTCCCCCCAAAGGGGCAGTCAGTTAAATGCTTGGAAATTTTAAACGGAAGTCATTGAGACAGTTTACCATAGGGGAGTCTTATTACTCCCAGATTTGGAAGTGGAGGCCCCCCACTGCTTACTCCTGTGTGCCCCCTGGGACTTTTGCTGTATCTGGGTTTGGCTTGAGAAGACCTGGAAGGGACTGGAAAGGACCAATTCATTGAGGGCCAGTGCCTACTAAATCTAGGAGGCTGAACTTGTAAGAAATCTTTAACAGTTTGCATAGATTTAGTTTTATCTTCCATCTTTTCAAGAACTTCCTTAGCCTTTTTGCAAACAGGTGGTCCTGATTTAAGGGAGCATCCAACAATTTAGCTTTAACATGATCAGGCATCGATTGCTCCTTTAGCCAAGCATGCCTTCTGAGCACAGACCCAGTAACAGCATCCCTGCAAGAGGCCTCTAATGAATCAAAATCACATTGCAAAGTATGTTTTCCAACTTGTTCAACAGAATGCATTAAATCCTGTAATTCTTTATTTTCCACACAGTCAGGAATCAACATCATTTAAGCAATCCAATAACATGTTGCCGATACTGTAACATATGAAACAGGCAGTTTAAAGCCCTAATGGCCAGGTTTGCAGAAGTGTAAACCCTCTTACCCCATCTATCCAGCACCCTGGAGTCTCTATCAGAAGGGGTAGGACTTTTAGCATTAGAAGCCTTAATGCCCTTGGGCCCCTGTGAAACAGTCTCTGGATCTGCAATAGGATTTTTAAAAAGGAACTTGTGGGACTCAGGGACCCTGTAGTATCAGTCTGGTTTTCTGGGAGCAGGAGGCAAGGAATCAGGGGCCAAACTAGATTCCGAAAAAGCATCATCAACAATGTCCAGTAAAGGAGGAATAGCTAAAGGCCTGCTGAGGTAAGAGTAAGAAATCCCTAAACCTCTTTCTGAATCAGAAAAATCCTGGCTTTCCCAGTGGAAAAGATCAAAGTATGCAAGGTTTCCCCAAAAGAAAAATCCTCTGGAGAGGAAGCAGAGGGAATGGAGTACTCTGCATCAGAATCCTCATAAGTAGATAAAGGCAAATCCAGATAATCAGAAGAATCATAAACAAACAGAATCCTGGTCAGAAGATTCATAAACAACTTCAGTCCTACGCCTCTTAGAAGGGGGGGGGGGGGGTTGGCTACCTCTGATTACAGTTATTAAATCTTCAGCCATTCTTGTTTGTTTTTTAGGCATAGAGGCCTGAGCATGTGGTCTGGGCATCGTTTTTTTAGACATGGTTCGAGATTTAGGCCTAAGTGAAGAAGGAGGCGTCTGTTTAAAATGCAAGTCTGTAGGCCTGAATACACCCTCTGAACCCGATGCCTGAACAGCGGCTCCAGACCCATCCAAGGTAGAGACATCCGCGGATTCCATAGTTGAAGCATCTTGCATCATACCGGACTCCGAATGGGTCTCAATAGAGGCCTGTCTGCGAATCAGAAGTAGCTGGTATCAGGGGCTGCGAAAGCGCTTAAGTACCGGCGAACTGGCGACTGGCGTAGGAGAAGCATAGTCAGCAGTTTTGGACCTCTGTGGCCTGTCTCTGTCTTCATCTTTGCGTTTTTTCGGAATCCCGGTAGTCGGACGGCTAACAGATGTCATTTTTGGATAATTAAACTGAGAACCGAAATATTTAGAGGCAAAAATATACAGACGACGGATAGTGCACTGATTAAATAAAGCACAAAACCGACAGCAAGGTATGTCGTGGTCAGGGCCAAGGCAAGGAATACAGTATGAATGAAAATATTTATGATGTATTTGCTTTCCACAAGTAATGCAATTATTAACTTTTACTGTCATTGGTAAGGAGCAAGAAAAAAAGTTTCCCCAACAGGGTACTTAGCTTTAGTTGAAGACTTTGGTTCTGAAACTCGAAAACGAAAATTTCAGGAGTCGGCTGACCGGCACTTGCAAACTGCTTCTGCTTTGGGCACTGCATGGCAAGAAAAACTGGGGTAATGGCGTTGGCTGCATGTTTTATACCCCTGACGTCATGGAAAAAGGGACAGCAACCGACGCAGGACCCAAGACTTTGTTAATCAGGCCGACTGAGGTCTACCTGCAAGCAGATAACCCAAATGTAATGACTGCAACAGTGAAACACGAAGAACATCTGTAAGATGGAACTTCAGAAAAAGAAACGAAGAAATTACATAAAAATAAATGGAAATTGTGGAAACAAACACAATAATGCTTAGGAATAGTGTGGTACAAGGGAAGGCAGAAATTTGGCAATATATGTAAAGATGGACTGATAATAGTTACAAAGAAAGAAAATGTGTAATGTATAATTTATGTAAATCAACAAAATGTTAATATATTTTTTTCTATTAATGTAAGTCTATGTTTTAAGTGATAATTTAATAAAGGCATTTTAAAAAAATAGTACCCAAACTGTCTATTGACAACAAAGATATCCTTTCTCCTTATGAAGACAGAGATGAATATCTTGGCTCAAGGTAAACTCTGCTTCCACTTCAGTCATAAATGGAGGACTAGTGCTTAAGACAATCTAACCTTTTCAGAATCTCCCTGCCACTACTTTTTAAACATTTTCTTACTGGCAGCTTGCTGCGTTTATTTTGCTTTTTAAAGAAGGTTGCAGGGATAAGCATTAAATCCCTTATCAAATTTGGAGAAGGAAGGCTGAAAAATTCTGAGATTCCTTGAATCAGCTTACTTCTCTCATCACACTTTTTAACAACCTTAGCAGCAGATGGCACAAAAAAAAAAATCAGCTCTTACTATACAAGGGAGACTTTTTGCTACACCAGTTTAAAAGTTACGAAAAGTCATGCAACAGACATAAAAATTACTTTTATAGTTTAACACAAATATTTCCACAGAAAAGGTTACGTTTCTGACATAAAAAGCAGATGTGGAAAGGTTCTTCCCCAAAGGGAACTTATCTGCCCAGCAATGGAAAGTATTAGCTGACAGTTGATCCTCAGAAGTCCGCAACAGGAGCTCTCTTCGATGCCAGGAAAGCTCTGAAAGGCTTGGCAGCCAAATTGTTAAGTCAGTTTAAGCTGAGCCGATTTAAGGCAGGTTTGGGACTGAAAGGTGCCCTGAAGATGGCCAGCTGTTATAACCATAGCAGGATACAACATATATAGCCAAGGCTACTGCAGAAGTGAACCTAATAATGAACATCTCAATCTCAGAATTTAAGCTACAGTGGAATTTCTAAAGTTGCATTCTGACTGCAGATCATATTTAAAGTGGAGAAACAGTTTTATTTCTACATAAAAAAAAGTGTTTGCATGCAGTCTTGTGTAAAAATAAACTTTGTTTCAATCTACTTTTTAGTACATTACAATTTAAAACATTCCAATCATGGAAATGTAAATTAGTCATGCTGCATTTATGGCATTAATATGGCAGGAGGCATCATATCCTTCAGTCTACGGGCCACTATAAGAGTGCTGTAACATGAGCAAATGCTTGTGAAACAATTAACAGTTTTGCAAGCTACATCTTGCATATTTTAAGAAAATTATATTTTCAGACCTCAGACACCTTCCATTCACTGGTTGCATTTATTGTTAATGTTAGAGTAGCGTTTGCCATTGACTTTAGTGCACTACTAAGTTTCTTCTGAACAGTGCTCTAAATAGCCTGTGTAGGTTTATATTAAGGAAGTGTCTTGTGAAAAGGTTTGTTCTGAGTTAACGTTAAATCTTTTTTCCTCACTGGTAACATCAGGATGGGGGTAGGAAAATACCAACTGGCTGCTGGGGGGGGGGGGGGGGTCATAACAGAAAAAAGCCGCAACTTCTAGAAAGTAATATCTTATAGCTCTAAAATTCAAAAATAATTCCGTCAGTCACAAACACAGGCACGAAGGACCATAAAAACATTTAATCAGGTTAATACAAGGTAAGCACTTTCACAACAGCTTCTTCAGACCATATAAGACCTTGTATTCTTGGATTTATCTACTTTTGTCTACTTTTTGACAATGGCACTTTTACTCCTTGGGGTATCCTGGTTTTGTTTGATATTATCAAGTTTTAACCAAGTTGCACAACTAAAGCAACACAAGTCCAGTCAGATGCACAGCATCTATTTTTTTTATTGTCTGCAAATAGTAGACTCCAAATAGTGAGAAACACTATGGCTGACCTAACAGAGAAGCAACCTGATAGACTGACACCTAGGCTTTTAAATCAATGGATCAGCACACATTTTATGGTTTCACTTCTTTTGCCTACCTAACAAATTACAGCATACTGATTAAGCAACTTCAATACATAGACAAAAAAAAAAAATCAATATTGTAGATTACTGCAACTTTGAACAGAGGGCAAAGTGAGAACCAGAAGCCAATCATCCTTTGTCATCAATATTAGAATAAACTCCTTTTTTCACTGCATTTTAGTACAAAGTTGCCATCATTAAATTATTTATCACTGTACCCGCAACAAAACTGTAATTCTTCTGTTTTATAATTGAAACACACTCAACTGCTAGCCAGATATTTAAAAATATTTTACTATTTAGAAATGCAGAAACACCCAACACCAAGCACTGCAACCAGAAATATACCAACTCCAAAGTCACTCTACCTCAGAGCAGGGGAAACACTAATTTTGCTGAAAAAAAAAAAAAAAAAAAAAAAAAAAAAATATTCTCCCTTTAACTTTGACAAAGCACAATTTTTTGATTTGCTTTATTTAGCATAAGGCATGTGGGGGTGCAGATGAAAAAAAAAATCTTCACAGATGTACTGCAAGTGTTAATACTATGTAATATAATCTGAAAAGATCACAGATGCTTAAGTATACAAGCAGCTGTCAGGTACAGCCATGCAAGACCTAATTAACTTTGAATTGGTTTGGCAGTTAGGGGAGAAGACTAAAGATCTGAGCTGTAAATGAACTGCTTCCTATGCCCAGGGTGACTCTGAGCAATTTAAGTAACCAGACAGTGCTACTGAAATAGAAAAATTTGTCCAGTAGACTAACTTGGTCAACAAATAGGTTAAGAAATATCTCCCAGCTCATCAGTTTTTGCACATCTTTGCCAGATGCAGTTCTTGACAGCTTTAATTGCATAACTAAGCTGTTCATAAGAAAACCTGGAAGCCACAGCCCAGATCAAGGTACTCTTCACTGCTCATGAAACAGCATTGTTACATTGTTTAATGACTAACATTACCCTCCTTTTGGAGCCAAAATGAAAATTCACAACCAGTGAATCTTTCTTCAAACATCAGCTACATGGAGCAAAGTTTCAAACAGGGCCATCTCCTCTTTCCTTTTGATGACCTCCCTGTTTTCAGAAGCTCTTCTGCACATATGCTGAAAATCTCTATTTACAGATGGAATTAACTTTCAAATAGGGACCTATTGACCACCCCTTAACCAGGTGGACTACTTTATATTGGATTTGCCATCAATTTAAGACAGAACCATAAAACGCAACTCTCACGACAGATTCTGATTTCCTCTGTCGTTAAGGACTTTGACACATGATTGTGTTCTGCAGATAAAAGTAAAAATGTACTGTAAGAAAGAGAAAAAAGTACACTTCATTGACCCTAGCAATAAGGGGCCTTTAGTTACACAAGCTATTTTATTAATGGTCGATACTGAATGAAATTCAAGTAGATGTACTTACTACAATCAAGTCTGTAGATCAAATGATTCTAGCCAATATACAGGACACCACCAAAAGTTGGCATACAGCAACACTGTGCATCTAATCCTATTGACACCACTGATTACTACGCAAGCTATGACATCTTTAAACTATTCCTTCCAAGATGTCTCCATTACAAAGGATGCAACAGACACCAATGTAAGACTCCAGGAAGAAGGAAAGACAAGGCACACAATAAAGAACTTGTAACTATCTCACTGCACGAAGATAGCAAAAAAAAAAATACAGTACGTCTTCCCAGGATCAGCCAAAGGATCAAGGTGACATACAAACAGGAAAAAGCAAATTCATCTTTTCATCCTCTGATCAGTATCTGGATACCTTGCCTGACAGCAACACCAATCCAAATGGTGGCCAGATCTGTTAAGTCAAAGGCTCTCCAAGGTGTGGCCCACAGACAGAAGTCCAAATACAAAGATCACTTCCAGCTTACAGCCACCATTCCACCACTGAAGAGGTGACTGCTCAGTCAAAATACCCCAAAAAAAGCTATGGATCTGCTGAGTTAAGGGATTTGCTTCAAGGATATGCAATGGTCACATCTGAGTTTCTCTCAATTACAGTCATGCAAACACCTTTGAAGATTTCTCTTCCAGACCAATCAACACGACTTTGCTCTCTATAATTTTGAGAATCAGAGACCTCACAGTTACTCCCAGGGGTCCAACCTGATGAAAACAAAAATCAATGAAAAAGTCACAGGAACACAAAATTTAATCATATATGAACGACTAACAAACAGAAGGCCAAAAGCAGCATTTGATTAAAGCTGGTCATGCAGTTCTCATTCTTGCTTTCTAGGTATTTGAACAAGGAAAGGATAATGTGTCCTACATTTAAAACAAGGTACTGCTTAAAGCTTACACTATTGCTGCTTGATAACCATATGACCAAGTTCTAACTGCCCAGTCAGAACAGGTTAAACTTGTTGTTTGTTGTTCATAATGCTGGAGTCTTGTATGCAGTGGTACCACAGCTTCTGGGAGTCCACTGTGAGCTGTTTTAGTGAGCCTCTCTTTTTTTCACTGTGTAACTGCAGGGATAATATAAACTGGTTTAAGTGGTCCCCCCGACATGAACAGTATTTCATGTTTGTGGGTGGGTGTACAACTTGTGTTCTTGATAAGCACTGACCAAGCAAATTACTTTTACGAAAAATCTTGCTATCGTTCACAGGGAAACAACTGTACAAAATGATCAGCTGCTGCTCATTCATTGGTAAGTTAGCATAACTCTTCATAGGGCACTATATTACCAGAATTAGAGCTTTTCAAATCACAAGACATCACTTTTTCATGCCCTTTACTTTCTAGATCAACTACTTTGTACTGCATGCTCATATATTAATTACTCAAGTATAAGACGCTCACACACTTGCCACCAAGAATTTGAAGGACTTATCAGTGTGCACACAACAAAATAGCAGAACTGACAGCCAGGACAAAAGAATCAGCCATACTAAATTTGAATGTCACAGTAAAAATGCATGAGATTTTTTTTTTTTAATTTGTGCAAAATGAAAATAAATAAAATATTGGTGAATGTGCTTGTTCATACAGTGCCAATGTTTAGACATGACACTACGTACATTGTAAAAGTGCTGATGAAATTGTGAATTCAGTGACTCCTATAGAACACTGCACATAGATTGTCAACAATCATGTGCAATGCCTTGTTACAGACAAATGTTCAAGATGATAGTGTTTTCCTAATGATGGCCATGGAGCAGGTAATGCAACATACCATAGACAACTGCTTCCCTAGTGAAGTCAAGCCTGTCCTGCTTGCACTTCATTGTGCTGAGCATCCTTCAGATAAACCTAACAATTGATTCCGTTATCAGTGACAGACCTCCATTTTACTGCTTGTCAGTCTGACCAGCTCATGCAGCACCTCAACCACCTGCAGTGGGAAGGAACACATGTAACGTACAGAGAACATTCTCTTTACATGACCTGAAATGAAACAATAAAATCAACCCACTTAAACAGTGGCATCGACATCCATCCACCAACAACCCCCGTTTTCCCCATTACTGCACTAGGGGTCAGGGTGTCACAATACCAGCAACTTTCATTTAAAGCCAATGTTCACTGCACTGGACGGCTAGCCATTTACCTATAAATCTCATGGAAGGCATCAACAACTTCAATATCTTCCAGGAATGAAAGGCTATAGAGGTCTCAGTTGTAAATAAATCTCTTGTGTGTCCATACTTTTCTTCTAAGCCCCTCTTCTGAATGTAGCACCACAAAATCGACGACAAACAGAACCAGCAAGCCTTTTTTTTTTAAATCTATTTGAAAGTAGCTCCTCAAAAGCATTAATTGCTGCCCACTTGAAATCATAGCAGTGTAACTGTTGGTTGCAGAAGACCAATTTGCATAACAGTCAAGATCTTTGCTTTCCATACAGAAGGTACAAGGCTCCATCCTGACCTCAGGCCAGTGCCTGTTTGGAGTTTGCATTATCCTCCAATGGAATTCCTCTCGCATCTGAAAAACATGCTAGAGTTGTTTCCATCTTAGACTCGCCCAAGAATGGAGTTGTAGACAGCAGCACAAACTCTAGATAGTGCCATATAAGGGGAAGTGTTGTATAAACCAACCACTTTAGGCATCTACTTTGTTGCCCAGTATTCTCATAATAGGAGGACATCACGGACTGCATGCCATGGCAGCACTAACCACTAGAAAAACTGAAATATGGCTCTAGGTAATTCAGTCATATTGATTGTCACTAAATGAGCATGGCAATTTGCCAGCGATAAGCAGGTTGAGGACTCCACCTATGCCAGGGACCCATGCTAATGTTGGGAGGAGCGTATGTGCTCCTACTGGCCAGTATGTACCTGCCATAAAGCCCAGCAGCCTTGAGTCAATAAGCTATTGGGTGGCAAAGGTCCAGACTGGGTTATCAGGGATAGCTCTGTTGAGCAAAAGCTGGACATAAAACCAATCAACCTGCCAAACATGAAATAACTGCGACACTCTGTGTAGGTTCACTGACAAGATGGATATTAGAAGCTGATGACAGAATCGTAAGGAGGAAGCTGGGCATCCTATGTATCCAGGACACAAAATGAAATGGCAGCACCAGACTACTAAGGAGATGGACAAGCTAGAAATGGTGTGGGAATTGTAGAGGACAGGCCTCGGAAGACAGTGAGGGATATCATCATAATGGGTGACCGACTCGTGGCAATTAGTTACGATAGTGAGGAAAATAGGACAGTCAGTCAGCAGTTGCAGGACTAACAGATAAAGCAGGGCAACAGAAATTGGTGTAGATAATGGGTGACCTGAATGCACAGCTTTGGCTGGCTAACATCTACCTGAAATCAGCTGGACGTATAAGTGAATTTAAGTACACTTTTATCTGCTATTTTGCATATAGTACTGTATTTAATTTATTTGCGTTTTTCACTGAATATTAACTCAACTGAAATTGTTGCTGTCTCTCTAGAGAGTACTTTTCAGAATTATTGTGTAGCCATTGAAAGCAGTGGGGGGTAGTTTCAGCTCATCACTGACATTATGTCTTGTCTTATATAAGCGGTACATGGAGTTATCTCTGCTTAATATCAGAGCTTTGGCCTGCTAACATCTACCTGAAATTAGCTTGACGTACAAGTGAATTTAAGTACACTTATCTGCTCTTTTGCAAATAGTACTGTATTTAATTTATTCGTTTTGTGTTTTTCACTGAATATTAACAACTGAAATTTATGGCTGTCTCTCTACAGTTAGTTCCCCCACCCACCCCCCAGTTCTTGTTTTGGTGTTAATGTTGGTAGCTTTGAAATTGCCCGCCCCTCTTGTAGATTTGTATTTGGATACTCCTTCTGGGCCCATCTCATTTGCTCACTCAACTGAGTACAGTGAGATCATATTCTGATTTCAGGCACTCCTACAGTGTACAAAGAGAGCATTTGGGAAGGACAACCCCTGTAGCCTCTTAATCCTGCTCTGTTCCCTCCCTCAAAAAAAAAAAAAAAAAAAAAATTATATATATATATATATATATATATATATATATATATATACACACACATACACACACACACACACACACACACACACACACACACACACACACACACAGTAAGAGCAGCTGAGAAAAAAATGTGTAACTGTCTTAGTTGCTCTTCTGTGTGCCATCTGTTCAGTCGTTCTTACTCTGCACTTATTACTGCTTGTTAGTAGCCTTCTGTACTTGTTTTTTAGTAATTTGTTAATTTAATTGCATTTATTTGAACTGTATTTGCCGTAGTGCTGCTACACATTCTGGTGTGCTGGCCTGCACTACAATTTGAATTGTATTTACTGCTGTTTTAGCTGTTTTTCTGTTGACACAAAAAAAAAAAAAAAAAAAAAAAATCTAAGCTCGTTTCCTGCCTTTCCTGTAACTAGTCAAGTCCAGATACAGACTTGCCGTATCCAGGACTGTTGGCAAACTTCTGAGCCCCCCAAGCCTTTCTGCATTGGAGGGAAGCCTTCTAGCTCATCAGTGGGAGTGGTAAGCACTAGGTAGCCTATCTACCATGGGAAGAGTGGGTTTTGGCCCTGAAATTGTAGTTCATTGGCCGTTTGGGCAGTTTTTCAATATCTTTCTACTTTCTGGTTAAAAGCCCATTTTGCGTTTGGTCCCTGCCTTTCCTAAAGCTAGTGTAGTCCAGGTAGAGATTTGCTGTATCCAGGACTGTTGGTAAGCTTCTGAGCCCCCCCCCCACCACCACCACCAAAGCCCTTCTGTGTTGAGAGAAGCCTTCTAGCTCATCAGTAGGAGAGTGGCAAGCACTAAGTAACCTATCTACCACAGGAGGAGTGATTTCTGGCCCAGAAATTATAATTTATTGGCCGTTTGGGAAGCTTTTCTATCTCTTTCAACCTTCTGATTTAAAAGTCTGTGTTTGCGCTTGTTTCCTGCCTTTCCCGTTACTAGTCTAGTCCAGATACAGATTTGCTGTATCCAGGACTCTTTGTAAGCTTCTGAGCCCCCCACGCCTTCTAGCTCATCAGTGGGAATGGTAAGCACTAGGTAGCCTTATCCTCCACAGGAAGAGTGAGTTTTGGCCCAGAAATTGTAGTTTATTTGGCCGTTTGGGAAGTTTTCTATCTTTCAACTTGCTGGATTAAAAGCCTACGTTTGTACTTGTTCCCCACCTTTCCTGTAACTAGTCTAGTCCAGGTACAGATTTACTGTATCCAGGACATTTTGTAAGCTTCTGAGCCTCCGAAGCCTTTCTGTGTTGGAGGGAAGCCTTCTAGCTCATCAGTGGAAGTGGTAAGCATTAGGTAGCCTATCTACCACAAGAGGAGTGGTTCCTGGCCCAAATTGTAGCTATTGGCCATTTAGGCAGTTTGTTTTCCATCGCTTTCAACGTTCTGGTTTAAAAGCCGCACTTGCGCTTGTTTCCCACCTTTCCTGTAACTAGCCTAGTCCAGATACAGAGCTGCTGTACCCAGGACTATTGGTAAGTTTCTGAGCCCCACAAGCCTTTCTGTGTTGGAAGAAAGCCTTCGAGCTCATCAGTGGGAGTGGTAAGCACTACGTAGCCTGTCTACCACGAGAGGAGAGGTTCTTGGCCCAGAAATTGTAGTTTACTGACCATTTGGACAGTTTTTCTGTCGCTCAGCTTTCTGGTTTAAAAAAAGACCACATCTGCGCTCGTTTCCCATCTTTCCTGTAACTAACCTACTGGGTAGCACTAGAAAGCCTTAAACTGATACAAGCCTACTAGCTTAGAAGAGAGACTTTGGAGTGATTAAGTATCAGTTTTCTGCACTTAACTGTTTTCCACCCAAACGCAGACTTTCCAGCATTTATTGTGATTTAAAAGCTTGTTGTTTTTTTTCACATAATGTACTTATTTGATAATGTACTTATTTGACTGCCTGCACTTTTACAAAGTTGTTTTTTGTTTAAATAATTTAACTGTTGTAGGCTACACACTAAAGTTCGATAGCATTTTCTGATTGTTTAAAGCCGTTTTAAGTGCATTTTTTTACCGTTTTTGCCTTATCTTTTCAAACAAAAAAAAAATCCTCGTTTCCTGCCTTTCTAAGCTAGCATAGTCCAGCTTTCAGGCTAGTGCTGAATTCAGGGCTGTGAGACTAGTTTCTGAGTTGGCCATACCTTACTTGGATAGAAGGAAGTTTCTCTGTTCAACTGTGAGAGAGGGGAGCTTTGAGCAACCTGTCTCAGGAGGAGTGGTTCCAGCCCAGAAGTTAGTAGTTTATTGGCCATTTTGGGCTAATTTCTCCCTTTCATTTCCATACTATAAAAACCGCGTTTGCACGGTTTTGCGCACCGGGCAGTGCCAGTTAGCTACGGTTAAATTATTCCCGGCTCCATTAAGTCTCCTCTTCAGTTTTTCCCTTGAAACTAGTCTAACTCTCAACCTAAGCACTCAAAAAGCATCTTGCAGCCCAGCACTTGCTCAAACCTAATAGCAAACACTAATATACCCTGACACTGATTGCCCAGCAAGGCAAGGCTCTTTATTCACCCCTCACCTACCAAGCGACTAAGCAGCTCACCCTACTATTCAGGCATGACCAAAGGGCAACTTCAGGTGGACTCTCCAGTCCAGCTGGTGAATCAGGGTACCCCGAGGCAATGTTACAACTGCCTCATGTACACAGACAACCCTCTCCTCCTACCACAAAACACTAACATATGCGAGAGATGCAATTATACAGCCAAACTGGAAGCTAAGCTGTCTCCACCCAAGACTGGAACAGACAGTCAAGAGGAGAAGGTTAACACTTGCACCACACCTCCTGCTGCACACAGACCTACTAAAACAGCACTAGCAAAAAATACACAAATACACAAAATCATACTCGGAGGCACTAAGTAAAAACCTGCAAAAGCATCAGAGACCTCCAAAGCAGACACCCAAACAACCTGCACTTCCCGTTACAAAGCAGACCACACATAAAAACACAAAATCAGTGTGCCGCACAGTCACAGCCCTTAAGGCGAAATAACATACCCAACACACTAGTAATAGCTGACTCTATAGTCAGGCACACTGATGTCCCACTCACTGGGCTGAACAAGCAGAAGGTTACTGTTAGCTGCCTGTTGGGAGCCAGAATCCGCCACTTAACACAAGCACTCAGGTCACTCCAGAAAAAGTACAAATATGACTCTGTCATTGTTCATGTTGGTGTGAATGACCTGAGATGTACCTCCCTGGACTATATGAAGAGACATGAAAGAGCTCTCAGATCATGCAGCCCAGGCTGGTATGACCCTGACCCTGAGTAGCATCCTGTCCTCACCAAGAATGGTATTTCAGTATAAAGAAAAAAATGATCAAATTCAACAAATGGCTTAAGGATCCAGTGTCAGTCAGCCTGGGACGACATGCTCGACAAGCCTCGTTGGTTCGCAAGAGACGGCTTGCACCTGTCACCCCTAGGCTTTTGAATAATAGCCAAGACTCTTGCAGCCCCCATAGTGCCTTTTTTAGGCAAGGCTCAAGTCAAACCCACCTCCGTAAACAGCATAATTAACAAAACCTGAGGGTTATGCTACTCAACGCCAGGAGTTTAAATCTCAAAATGCACGTGCTCAAAGCACTCCTCAGTATGGAGAACGTTGACATCTGTGCAGTAACTGAACCTGGTTCAAGGCTCCATAGAGCATCCCAGCACTACCGGGCTACAACTCATACCACAGGTTTCAGCCACAGAACACGGACCGAAACACAAAAGGAGGGGGTGTATCCATAATCAAGGATACCTACACCTCCAGGTTAGTGGCGCAACATGATACCTCTGAGATCATCCATGTGCAACTAACATCAGGCAAATCTACAATGCAAATTGCCGCCTGCTACAGATCACCCTCCATGACCCAGGACCACCACTCCACCTTTCTGGAGACACTGGAAAACGAAGGTCCTACCGAACACCCTGATATTGGGCGATTTCAATTACCCTACCCTTCACTGGGAAAACTACTAGAGTACAAATTCCCAGGTCCAGCGCTTCCTGGAATTCATCAACTCAAAACGCCCTGGATAATCTGGTAAACTCCCCTACCAGAGGTGAAAACATATTGGACCTGGTCATCACCAACATGGGCGACAGGTGTTCCACACCGGAGGTCAACCAGTCACTGGTTAGATCAGACCATAAACTAATCACTCTGGATGTCCACACCCCACCACCACCCCCAACTAAGGAAACCACAGTAAAAAACTTTTCTAAAGCAAACTTCACCTTACTTAAGGCAGAGGTGGTAAGTTTCACAGCCCCCACGCTAAAGGATAATGCTGCCCAAGATGCAGAAACCTTTACAAATGCACTATGAGCACCTACAAGGATGCATGGATCGTGCCATCCCTAGCAAAACCAAGACTCACTCCTCTAAGAGAAGGAAACCAGTTTGGTGGACCCCTGCAATAAACAGGCTATACAATAGGAGGAAACTAGTTCAGAAAAAAAAAAGCAAATCCCAAGAAGGAAAGACATCCCTAATCAGTATCAGTAAGAAACTAAGATGCCTCATGAAATCATCCAAGGCTAACTTCGAAAAAAAAATAGCCAAGGATTCAAAAGATAACCACAAAGCCTTCTTTAGCCATGTTAAGAATCTAAGTGGCAACTCACAGATATGCACTGAACTAGTGCAAAATAGCACAAAATATACTGAACCTACTGACACTGCCAACATCCCAGCAGATAGATTCAGTGCAAACTTCACCCCCCTCTCACCTCCAAAAGAGCCCACAATAATACCGGAAAAGTGGTGTGTCCCAAAAATCAGACGCACAGGTGAAAACAGCCCTTTCAAAAGCCAAAAACACCGTGTTAATGTGACCAGATGGTGTCCCAGGCTGCATCTTGCACGAACTACAGAACAAACTAACCCCCCCCACCTAAACACGCTGTTCAACCTCAGCCTCTCCACAGACTATGTGCTCATAGAATGATGCACAGCAATGACTATTCCTCTCCACAAAGGAGGGGCCACAACTGACCCTGGTAACTATCACCCCATAAGCCTGACTAGCCTGGTCTGCAAGGCTATGGAGCGCATAATCATGGAACTCATTAACAAAGACATTGGGAACCTCCAAACACTTGACCCAACCCAGTTCGGCTTTGTTAAGGGCAGATCATGCCTACTAAACCTAGTTGACTTCTTCGAGACAGTCATCAAGGCCATAGACGAGGGAAATGTGGTTCACACGGCCTACCTTGACCTCGCCAAGGCTTTTGACACCATTCCCAACTCAGGTATTACAGAAAAACTCACCAGCCTGAACATAAACCCCTACGTCACAGATGGGTTGCCAACTGGCTTACAGACAGAACTCACACGGCAAGAATAGCAGGCTCCAGGTCAGACTCTAAACCAGTCACAAGTGGTGCCCTGCAAGGCTCGGTCCTAGGACCCCTACTGTTTGTCATATACTTCTCAGAAGTACAGGCAAACACAGGAGGACTATGGCTAACCAAGTTCGCCGATGACTGCAAACTGGGAGCCATAATTTACTCTCCGGCTGACATGGACATTCTCCAAAAGGGCCTTACTGAGACAGACACCTGGTGTCAAAGTCATGGCCTCAAGCTAAATGCCAAAAAATGCATAGTCATCCCATTTGGGAAAAACAAAACACCCACGAATTACCACATATGTGGCAGCCCCCTTAATACAGAAGAGGTAATAAGAGATCTGGGGACCCAGGCAGATAGTAATCTCTCCTTTGACAATCATATTGCCAAAGTTGTTAGGAAATCATTCTATGTGGCCCATCTAATTACTAAAGGGTTCGCATCTAGAAATAAAGAGGTTATAGTGCCCCTCTACTCATCACTCATTAGACCCATCATAGAGTACAATGCCCCATTTGGGATGTACCGCATTAGACCCATCATAGAGTACAATGCCCCATTTGGGATGTACCTCACAAGACACTTCCAACAGCTAGAAAAACCACAAAAGTACCTCACCAAGAGGATTATTGGCCTCAAACATATGTCCTATACAGCTCGACAAAAAACTCTGGCTGTACTCAGTGGCATATCGCTTACTCAGAGGTGATCTTTGCCTGACTTACAAATCCATGTCCAACTCAGAATTGATGGACTTGCTCCACCTAAAGAAATCCAAGTCACTGCGAGCCACGCGCTCTAGTGAGTTAAACCTCGCCACAACAATAAATAGAATATGCTGGAGGGATAGATTCCTGTCAGGGACTCCCCATGCTTTGGAACAAAATTCCAAATTACATCAGGCAGAGCCCCTCACTAACACTCAAGAGAAACACTGACGAGTGGATGGGTAACAGAAAATACACCCCTGGGATCACTTCATTGGCTCTGCTTGACAGAGGATCAGTTAATTAATAAATGGGGCAGCGAAAACAGACACCCTCTGGCTAGGCTTATAAATGCCCTCGGGCAGATAGCCTAGTACCTACCTATGAACCTATAAAAGGACAGAGAACAGGATATGATGACTGCCTGGGTCCACAAGGGTGTGGCAACAGGAATAAAGGAGGAGAGCTTATTTTAGACTTCTGTCAGACAAGTGGCTTAATAGTTGAGACGGTCACAAGATATCATAAGAGTGAGTGGCCAGCATGCAATTCAGGTAGACTTCCTCATAAGGAAAGGGCAATGGGGTAGAATCAGTGATTGCAAAGTCATCCCCAGTGAAAACAGCTGGCCCACAGCATAAACCACGGGTTGCCACAATCAGTTGAAAGCAGTGGTCAGAGAAGGTTCTAAGGTCAACAGTGACCAGGTTGAAGAGTTGGAAGCTGACAGGGCAGAAAGCACATGCACAACAGTTCAAGGAATTACTCAGAGCTCTAGCATCTCAAGAAGAGAGGAAATAGGTGGAAATGAAGAAAGCCAGCACATCACAACAGCAAGTGAGAAAATTACATATCTGGGGTGGAATGCAGAAGTCCAGTAAGTAATCAAAAGAAAGAAGCAATGCAGAAAGAAGTGGGAGATAGAAAAGTCAGGCCAGGCCAGGCTAGGAAGGAATACTACAAAGAGAAAATAAAAGGAGCCGACAAGTAGTACAAACAGTACTAGGGAAAATTAAGTCAGGAAAAGCAGCAGGTTCAGATGAGGTCTCAACACACATGATAAAGATGTTGGGTGAGATGCAAGAGAAAAGGCTCCTAAGGGTACTCATAGCAGTATGGAGAGAAAGACTCATCCTAGATGACTGAAGAACAAGCAAACTAGTGCCAATGTTGAAGAACAAAGGGGGCCATTTACAACTATTGGCAATAGAGATGTATCAAACTCCTGTCATGATGCAGGAAAATTCTGAAGAGGGTGAAGGATTAACAAATACTCATAGTAGGAAGTAAGATGGGAGTGAGCAGTTCTGATTCAGATCAGCATGCAGCACAACTGACCCAATGCTTGCAGTGAGGCAGACAGTTGAGAAAAAGCTAGTGATGAGGAAAAAGTCCAATTGGACATCCGTACACTTGGAGAAAGCACATGAAAAGGTCCCAAAAGAAAACTGATTTGGGCAGTCCTGCAGAGGTTTGAAGTCCCAGAAACAATGGCAGAATTGGTGCAAGCTATGTACAAAGACCCAATGAAGTATGAGCGGTGTTCAGTCTCACAGAGGGGCTTCCCAGTGGGAGTGAGTGTGCAACAGGGTTCAGCTCTGAGTCCACTGCTGTTCATAATGGTGATGGGCTATATTATTAAACAGGTCAGAGGGGGACAAATCAGTAAAGTTGCTGTACGCAGATGATGATGTACTACAGACAGACTCTGAACAAGTACTTCAGTAAAAGATACGGGAATGGAATGCACAACTGAAGGCACATGGGATGAAACGGAGTGCAGATAAGTCAGTGGTAATGGAAACAAATGGGTGAAATGAGAAAAAAAAGTTGAGAAATTAGATAGAAGGGAAAATAATGGAACAGGTTAATCTGGGAGGAGTGGTTGAGAAGGGAAATCTAATTGAAGAGGTCAAAGCTAGAATCACAGGAACTGCAACCAACTGTCACATGTAAGTGCATCACAGAAGAATGCCAAAGAAGTTAAAGTAAGGGCTTCCAAGATGGCTGCACAATGATCAACATCATAACTTCAGCTCTCCCGGTGTGAAAACAGAAACTGAGAAAAAAAAAGTGCCATTGAAAAGGTTTTTGGCAAAATTCAGTTACTGGCTATTGACTGGAAGCCAGCAAAGAAGAAATTTGGAAAACCTAAAAGAAAATCAACCAGAAGAGGTGAAGAGAAAACACTACCTGGGACGGACTCAGCAGCTGTTAAGCAAAAAGCAGTTCAAGAGATGGCTTCCAGTAATTAAGAGGAAAATATAAATCAAATGTATGCAGATGTGATTAAAATAAATTAAATTAAACATTGAAGGAATACATCATTTCACACAAAAAGCTTGGAAAAAAAAAAAAAACAGAAGCAGCTTTAACTAGCCATTCAGATGAACTGATAAGACTGCAGAGCTCTCTCAACTCAGGACTGGCAAGACCAGACAGGAGGAGAAGGCAACTACACACACCACAAAACCAGCCTCACATAATGCTACCACTCCACTGAATCAAACACATAAACACACAAAGACATACTCGGAGGCTCTGAGTAAAAATTTACCTAAACAGCAGAGGCCTCCAAAGCAGACACCCAAACAACTGCTACCTCAAGACACCCCACAAGCAACACATAAACCACAAAAGCAGTGTGCAAAGCAGTCACAGCCCTTAAGGCCAACTACAACACCAAACATACTTGTCATAGGTGACTCCATAGTCAGACACACTGACGTCCCACTCACCAGGCTGAACAAGGAGAGGGTCACAGTAAGCTGCCTATCGGGCGCTAGAATCCGCCACATAACACAAGCACTCGGGTCACTCCACAGCAAGTACAAATATGACACAGTCATTGTCCATGCTGGTGTGAACGACCTGAGACGTACCTCCCTGGACTACATGAAAAGAGACAGAGGAGCTCTCTGATTATGTAGCCCAGGCAGGTATGACCCTAACCCTGAGCAGTATCCTTCCTTCACCAAGAATGATGCCACAATATAGAGACAAGATGATCAGCTTTAACAATTGGCTTAATGTCTGGTGTCATTCAAAGGGGATCCAGTGACTGTCTGCCTGGGATGACATGCTTGACAAGCCACGCTGCTTCGCAAGGGACGGCTTGCACCTGTCACCCTTGGGATTCCGGATATTGGCTAAGGCTCTTGCCACCCCCATAGTGCCTTTTTTAGGCAAGGCTCAAATTCTAAACCTACCACCCTAGAAAACAAAAATGGGAAGAAACGGAGGGTAATGCTGCTCAATGCCAGAAGTCTAAATCTCAAAATGCACGCACTCGAGGCCCTTCTCAGTATGGAGAACATCGATGTCTGTGCTGTAACTGAAACCTGGTTCAAGGCTCCTGAGAGCACCCCGGCACTATTAGGTTTTACCTCATATCATGTGTTCCGGCCCCAAAACCCGGACCACACCACAAAAGGGGGGGGGGGTGTATCCATATTCATAAAGGATACCCACACCTCCAGGTTGGTGGCAACGCACAAAGCTTCGGAAACCATCCAGGTGCAACTAACCATAGGCAAAACTGCTCTACAAATTGTAGCATGCTACAGGCCACCCTCTCAAACTCAGGAACCCCACACAGCCTTCCTGAAGACACTGGAGGGTATAAATGCATCTCCAAACACCATCATATTGGGTGACTTCAACTACCCGAATATAGACTGGGAACATTACTCAAGCCCTAACTTTCTATCCCAGCGGTTCCTGGAGTTCACCGGAAGTATATCCCTCATTGGTGAGATCTGATCATAAACTAATCTCACTGGAAATCCACATCCCGCCCCCACCCCAAACAAAAAAGATCATAGTGAAGAACTTCTCTAAAGCAAACTTCACACTACTCAAGACTGGTGTGGTATCCTTCAAGGCCCCTGAGCCAGTGGAAACCACAACCCAAGCTGCGGAAGCCCTTACAAATGCCTTCTATGAACACCTCCAGGACTGCATGGATCAGGCAATCCCAAATAAAACCAAGACTCTTTCCACAAAGGGCAAACGTCCAGTCTGGTGGACCCCAGCCATTAACAAACTTTACAATAAGAGGAGAAAGCTATTACATGATAGAACAAAATCCATAAAAGGGAAGTCACCCCTGATCATTATTAGTAAAAAAATACGAGCACTCATAAAATCAACTAAGGCCAATTTTGAGAGAAAAATTGCCATGGATTCAAAGGACAATCATAAGGCCTTTTTCAGCTATGTTAGGAACCTGGGTGGAAACTCCCAGATATGCTCAGAATTAGTCCAAAATGATACAAAAAAATCACTGAACCCACAGACATTGCCAACATACTGGCAGACAGGTTCAGTGCAAACTTCACCCCCCTCTCCCCCCCTAAAGGAGAGATAACTATCCCAGCAGAGTGTAGCCTCCCGGACATCTCAAATGCGCAGGTGAAAGCTGCTCTCTCTAAAGCTAAAAACACAGCATCAAATGGGACCGGATGGTGTCCCCGGCTGTGTGCTACACGAGCTAAATGAAAAATTAAACCCGCACATAAGGCAGCTGTTTAATCTCAGCCTTACCACAGGATACGTGCCCAAGGAGTGGCGTACGGCAACTGTGGTCCCACTCCACAAAGGCGGCGCCTCTACGGACCCTGGTAATTACCGCCCCATAAGCTTAACAAGTCTAGTCTGCAAAGCTATGGAGAGGATCATAATGGAGCTCATAAACAAAGATATAGGGGACTTGCAGACATTGGACCCAACCCAGTTTGGCTTTGTCAAGGGAAGATCATGCCTTTTGAACTTGGTCGACTTCTTCGAAACAGTCACCAAGGCCATTGATGAGGGAAAGGCAGTCCATACAGCCTACCTTGACCTTGCAAAGGCTTCCGACACAATACCCCACTCGGGTATTGTAGAAAAACTTACCAGCTTAAATGTAAACCCATATGTCACAAGATGGGTTGCAAACTGGCTTAAGGACAGAACCCACAGGGTTAGAGTTGCTGGCGCTATGTCGGACTCCAAGCCGGTCACAAGTGGTGTCCCACAGGGCTCGGTCCTTGGCCCCCTATTGTTTGGCATCTACTTCTCAGAAGTACAGGCCAACATGGGAGGACTTTGGCTGACAAAGTTTGCAGATGACTGCAAACTGGGCGCCATAGTGGAAAGTGCATCGGACACGGATATCCTTCAGAAGGGACTCACGGAAACAGATAGCTGGTGCCAGAGCCATGGCCTGAAGTTAAACGCCAAGAAATGTATAGTCATACCCTTCGGGAAAAACAAGGTAACCCCAAGCTACCATATAGGTGGCAATCCACTAAGCACAGAAGAGGTTATCAGGGACCTGGGGACCCAGGTTGACAGTGGCCTTTCTTTTGACACTCACGTTGCTAAAGTGGTTAGAAAGACCTTCTACATTGCCCACCTGATCATGAAGGGATTCACATCCAGATCTAGTGAGGTCATTGTTCCCCTGTACTCTTCACTTATCAGACCAATGATAGAGTACAATGCCCCATTCGGGATGTATCTCACCAGACATCTGCAGCAATTGGAGAGACCCCAAAAGTTCCTCACCAAAAGGATAAAGGGACTCCAAAATCTGTCATATGCTGCCAGATTGAAGAAACTCCAGCTCTATTCAGTCGCATACCGTCTGCTCAGAGGTGACATGTGCCTGACATACAAGGCCATGTCCAACCCGGAATTAATGGACATGCTCCACCTCAAAAAATCCAAATCCACCAAAACCACTAGAGCAAGCGACTTAAACCTTAGCACGGATATAAATAGGACGTGCTGGAGGGATAGATTTATCACTCAGAGACTCCCAATGTTGTGGAATAAAATCCCGGTCCATGTGAGGCAGAGCACCTCGCTGACTCTGTTCAAGAGAAATCTAGACCTGTGGATGGGAGATCGTAGGTTTACTCCGGGAATCATCTCTGTGTCACTGCTGGACAGAGGCACAACAAACTAATGGGCACAGTATTTTTTCATATAAGGGGTGGCGTAAGCCACAAAAATTTGGGCTAGGCTTATAAATGCCTTAGGGCAGATAGCCTAGTATAAACCTATGAACCTATAAGATGACATGAAGAAAAAGCTGCCTGAATGAGATTTCTCAAGAACAACTGTTTTAAAAAAATACAGTTACAAGACAGTACATGGAGAAATCTGGGATTTTCTGCTGTACCCGGAACAATCTGTATTAATTTCATGAACATACAAAATAAGCAGCTAGACTAGTGTTCCACAGTAGAATTTGTTCATTGAAATAGTACATAGAGTGTATGCTCTAAAGATGGACATTAAAAAAATCAGCCAAGACCTATACTAATGAAGACGCAATCGTACCAGCAGAAAGACTTGATCATAGCAAACTGTGGCAGAAGTGCAAAGTATTTAAAAAAAAAATGGAGACAGCAGGGTATTTGTAGAAAATGTTTTTTCATCAAGCAGGAGAGAAGCAAATTTTTCCCAGCAATCAGTGTATGTAGAGAGGCAGGTGTTGGATTCAATCTGCTGTATCCAGCTGTCTTCAGTGCTTTTTTCCTAGAGGAACAAAGTCCTTTTTTTTGATGCAGAACAGGCTAAGTAGGAAATAAATGTATATAACAAAAGGGGAGTCAGCAAGCAGTAGGGGACTCTTGCGTCTCATTTATTTTTTGATAAGGTTCATAAGAGAGACTTTCAGTGAAAACTTTTCCAATGTCCCTAAAGGAAAATGCTTGACAGACCGAAAAAACACAGGACTTTACTAGAAGAATCAGCAGTATCTTGGATTTGAACCAGAGTCTGGTGTTGGGAGACGGAGATAAAAGACCACCAGCAACTCTGAAATTCGTGAATAAATGGAAGGCTATAGAGCATCTTACCTCATTTGTGAAATATGGTTTTGCAAGAAAAAAATGGCTGAAAAACATTTGACTTTTCAAACAAATGTGAAGCAAAAACGTAAAACAAAAAAAACACTACACATCAGAAATGGTGGAAAAAGACTTATACTGGTGCATCCGGTACCTTGGCTTTTGCCTTCAAGGAATATTATTGCACTCAAGCAGCTTAAACTTTATACATCACATAATTAAATAATCTAGTACACGTTCCCAATTAATCAAACAATCTATTTGTTCAAATCATCAGTGTATAAGATTCCCTACCTCCATTTTACATCTCTTGCTCAATATTGGAGATATATATATATATCTGTATACAAAAACATTTAAACAAGAAAGTACATAATATATTATAAATAGAAAATATACTTCTTACTACATAAATACTTCCTAAAGACTTGTAAAACATGTACTAATACAGATAAATAAATAGAAAATGTATAACCAACTCTTGAAAATATATATTCTGATACAATATAATCATTTAAAAAATGTATCTAATATTCAAATTGATGTCTAAATTTAATCCCTTAGGATATAAAGTGCCATAATTAATAATGCTTTTAGTTTCCAGTTGAACCAGTTTATCCACAGAAACTTCACCCTGACAAAAAATGAGGCTTGACTAACACGCTGAAAAAAAAATCAGTGCCTTCATGAAATGGGCAAAAATGTTGGGCAACTGGACTCTCCAGTCTGCCCCTTCTTATATCACTGATATGTCCCATAACTATCTTCACAAGCCTTTTGGTTTGACCAATATACCACTTTATTGTAGAACATCCACACCCCAAAATATATATAACCCCTCTGGTATCACAGTTGTAATAATCTTTCACCCTGTAGGCTTTATTTACTGTTCCATCTAAATTCCTTATTTTATTACAAACCCTACGTTTGCCACAGGGCCTTTCCTCTCTACTAATGTACTTGTGGACAACAATTCTCTAAGATTCTTAAACCTGCTATAAGAAAAGGTAACCTTATCTGGAAAAATGTCCCTAAATCTAACATCATTAACTATTGTGGGCCAAAATCTCCATACTAATCCTTTAAATATTTCAGAGAAAGGAGAATATTTATTAACAAAAAACAACTTGTCTGATTCTCCTTCATTTTTCCATCAATCTTCCCCCTTTCCAATAATTCTTTGTTCACTTCTCACATTGTGTGCCAAACCAAACTTATTTAATACTTTATTTTTAGCTCTACTCAAAATTTCAGGGTCATAACCTCTGCTTAAGAGTTTTTGTTCAGCTTTCCCCATTTCATAACCCAGCCCATTCAGATCAGTAGTAGTATTGTTAGCTATCCTCAAAAACTACAAAAAAGTGCAGAGCATGCATACTTGTCTGCTCTAAGAAAGTTATTAACTGCAACAGCCTTAGCATATGGACGACACCCTATCTGGCCCTTCTCAGTTAAATAAAATTCTAAATCTAAATACTGCATACTCCCCCTAATGATGTCATATGCAAACTGCAGTCCAAACCGGTTATGCATTTCCTGCACAAAATCCTGAAACTCATGAATGTCACCTTCACAAATGAACATAAAATATTCATTGTATCTTTTACACAAGACAACCATCCGCTTATAAAACTCTGTGTTGTAAATACAATTCATTTCAAAGTGATTCATGAACAGGATGGCATAGGCGGGGGCAAATGAAGCCCCCATCGCTGTGCCCTCCTTCTGAAGGAAATGCTGGTTTCCAAAACGAAAACGGCTATGTGTAAGTGAAAATTCCAATAATCTAATGATAAAGTCAGTCCATGGTCCTTCCCCCATCATAATACTGATGGCTTTCAAGTCCCATGTATTCTTAATATTCGTATAGCGGGACCCGACATCCATACTACCCAATAAAACTTCTCGGGCAAGTCCATACCGACCACTATATCTACCAATTCCTTGCCATTCTGTGTGTGTGACACTACTCTGGATAGATAAACTTAAAGTTGATTGTCCAAAAGCATCCCTACATTCTTTAAATAAGAGCCTTTACATGAAATAAAGGTCTTCCTGGTGGGTTCTCTAAGTTTTTATGTATCTTGGGTATGGTTTTGGGTTCTTTATATAAAATTTTCGTACATCTGATGTGTTAAG
>NC_056733.1:615014169-615031669 GCF_019279795.1 Protopterus annectens
ACTTCTATTAGAGTATAAGCCAGATAAAGGTGGGGGTACCATAATAATGGATCAAATGATATATGAAGCAAAGATGATGCAACTTTTGAGTGATGACACAAAATATGTTAGAGCCTCACTAAATGAGGTGAATATTGGTAATAGGAAGGTAGCCATGGTACTATATGACATGTTGTTGGAAGGGTCTATTGATATAAAGATGTATAAATTCTTAGAGGTGGAAAAGCCTTTGACCCCTACCATTTTCGGCATACCCAAGGTCCATAAGAATATTAATGACCCACCCATGAGGCCCATTGTTGCTTCAGCCAACTCTGTGACAGCACCTATAGCAAAATGGCTCGATAAGAAATTAAAGATCATGTCACTATCAGGCAATGCTGTCGTTAAAGACTCATGGTCTTTATTGGCTAATTTAACACCGGAAGTATTTTCAAAAGAGGTTATGTTCATAACCATAGATATAGTGGATTTGTTTTCTTCAATCCCCCATGGGGAGGGTATGAAGTGGTTTGAGCAAGCCCTAATTGATTTTGGCAAGTTTAATAATAATGATTTGTATTTAATTATGACCCTTATGGAGTTGGTTCTTACAAATAATTTCATATTTTATAAAGGTGAGTTCATCAAACAGGTGCAAGGCATAGCTATGGGTGCCAGATGTGCCCCTACCTATGTAAATATTATTTTAAGTGCATGGGAGGATAAATACATAATTAACTCCCCATTTAAACATTGTTGGAATCTCTATAGACGCTTCTTAGATGATATGTGATTTTTATGGATAGGTTCCGAGGAGCAATTTAAATCATTTTTTGATTATATCTCAAAATCAACTGATTTTCTGAAATTTACGTTTCAGATGAATAAAGCAACCCTCACCTATTTAGATATTTTTGTTGGGAAAGAAGAAAGTGGTTTTTACTCAAGAATTTTCAGAAAAGACTTGAGTTTTCGAATTCATACCTATCTTACTTTAGTGCCCATCCACTATATCAGAAGAAAAGTGTGGTGAAAGGGCAGTATGTAAGAGCTAGCCGTATGACGTCTAGGGATGAGGATTTTGATGAAGAATGTACAATTTTATATAATATGTTTAGAGAACGTAATTACCCCCCAGACTTTATTAATGTGATATCTGAAGAAGTAAAACAAGGTAGAGCAACAAAATTTAAACCTATTTTAGGTTTAGGTGGTGAATGGATTGGCAACAAACAACAAGAAAAAACTGAAGCAGTTGGAAATATGATTATTGATTTTAGTGGCCAAGCAGGGAAAATCAAGAAAATGTTGGAAGAGGAATGGGGAAGGTTCGAAAAATTTTCGGATTTAAGATGTTTATTCCAACAACCATTGAAGTGCACTTATAGAAAAGGGAAATGTATTAAATCTATATTAGAAAGTAATAAACAGAAGGGTGCAGTAAGACCTGGTAAAATTGGCACGAACAAATGTGGAAGGTGTTCTCAATGCCCATACATAATGGTAAAAGATACATTATATATCTCTAGTAGAGATTTTTATAGAGAGTAAATGTTTTGCAAACTGTGAAACGATGGGTATTGTTTACATTGTGATATGTAAGGTCTGTGAGGCTTTTTATGTTGGTAAATCGGAGAGAAAACTCAAAAATAGAGTTTACGAACATAATTATGAGATAAGAACAAATTGTGGTAAAAATGCATTATACAGACATAAAGTAAGTTGTACTAAGGCAACATACAACTTCTTTGTGTTGGAAGTGGTAGACAAGGATGTTAGAGGGGGCCCGTGGGAAACTTCAATTGAATATAAAGAACTTATTTGGCAAATTATTCTTGAAGCTAATAGACCCCCTGGCCTCAATGACATCATATCTATCGCCCCAGTGTTGAAGATGAGGGCAGCTAAATTATAAAATCATCATTACTTTAATGCCATCATATATTTTATGTCTTTCATCATTATTCTTCATGTATGTCCTGAAATGTTACCATTTGTCAAGAGTTAAATAGTATCATCTCACATGTCTTTCATAATTTTTAAATATTTTTAAATACATTTTCCCATATAGATTTAGATATATTTATATAAGAGTTTATGGCTCATGTGTGGTTTTATCATATTTGTACAGTATATATATATATATATATATATATATATATATATATATATATATATATATATATATTTATTTATTTATTTTCAATACATTTGGTTGAATGTTAAATAGATTGTATATTTATTATCATTTTTTCACCACTTTTATTATAAAGTATGTATATTTATGAGAAAGTATAATTGTATTAAAATTGTGTTTTTAACTTTAGCTATTTGTCACTTGTAACACCAGATGGCGCCAGAGTACTAACATAATATAACATAAAACAACATAAGACAATATAAATTTAATTTCATTCAATATTTATTATAAATGATTAAATGAATTTAGTTAGTTAGTAAATTGATTTGTAAGTATGGAAAATTCATAAAACAAAAAGCATTTTTTTATTAATTTTGGATACTGAATAATTTATAAAATGAGTTTGGTATAGCTGAAAGCAAGTACCTTCAGGTACTCATGAGTTAAAAAATTTTAATTGGTTAATTATTTCAGTTAATCAATTAATGGTACATTTTGTATATAAAAGGAGTGGTTCTTCTCCTAGTGTATTTGTCTTGGATTTTCTGAGGAAGAACACGAATCTAAAACGTACTTGTATGTGTGGCGTTAAAATTGGACTGTCTCTTTGTGGAATAAACTGTTTGGAGTTTTGCAGTGGCTGGACCTGATTTCCTTCAAGTGTGGGTTTTTAATACAAGTTTTATTTTTGCACTTGAATCCTTTTTCAATTATAGAATGACAAGCAGTTCAGTGGAGAAATTAAGTTTGAAATTATAGTAAACAACAAGCAACACTCTCCCTTGCAGCCTTAATATCGTAATGCTTATAAAGTTAAAAGAACAGTGTACAATTTACTTAAAATAGCCAGTGCACTCTTTTTTGGGGATAAAAGTTAATATTTTCCAAAAGCATACAAACTTTTTTTTCATATATGGGAGGGGTAGAGAGATAAAATAGCATATGCTAATCCCTGTAGGTGCATCTGTCAATTTGTGGCAATTGTTCCCTTCTGGAACCAGGTTAAGCTTCATCTTTTGAAGATGTACATAGTACTGTGGGTTTGCTCCAAGTTAACAGGGGATGAGGGTTTCATTAAAACAAAATGCCTTGAAAAATGTGACAGGTTCAAATGGAGAGAAGAAACAACTGTACAAAAGACCAGTCTGCCAGACATTAGTACATGCATGTAACACAAAAGCTGGAAACACACATTAAAAAAAAACTGTCACATATAATAGGCAGCACAATGGCTTCTTATTGGAAAGAAACAAGCATGTGAATTTGACAAAAAGGGTTTCAGAATGGATATTCAGCAGGGACAAAAGAAAAGCTGAGTAATTATAATTGCTAGGGTCTATATTATCATATTGCACGCTCAGAAGAGCAAACGACAGATAATCTACCCCATGTAAGCAAAAGTTTACGTCAAAACTTCAGAACAGCGATTTTCTAATGGAAAACAAATCGCTGTTCTGAAACAAAAAAACATAAAACATTACTTAATGTGGGGGGCTGTGCCCCCACACCCCCCTACTTAAATATACTTGGGATCGCACTACAGTGCCGAAAAGGCAAAGTAGTGAAAGCGGTCAAATAAATTATTTCCCAGAAAAAGAATTCGCTGAACAGCCGCTTTGCTATTTTGCACTTCACTATTCGACAAAGACACATTCGACAACCTGTGTCTGCGACAGCGTAATAGGGAATCAATTGCTAGAGGGGCTCAAACAGTGACAGATGAGGGGGAAAAGGAAATGGTATACTTATGGTAGTACGGGGCTACTGGCAAGGGAGGAAGATTACAATGACATCTTTTTACATTCTACGGAAAAATGCTATTATGGAGCTTAAGAAAATTTGGGGAGAAATAATCAGATTTCAGCAGGTATTATTTATAGGTGGGGACTGGGTTTTGATTTGTAATAGTGATGATGTATCCGGGGGGGGGGGGCCTAGAAGGGATGACATAAAAAAAAAAAAAAAGTAGATTTCTGAAGAAATTTATGAAAATATTTGGTATGGAAGATGTGAATTTACATGTTCCCCAAGGTACAACAAATGGCTAGACTAGACAAATTATATTTCACAGGAACAGATGCATTTAATTGAATGCTTCGACATATATTCAATAAATAGTGAGATCATATTCCGATTTCAGGCACTCCTACTGTGTACAAAGAGAGCATCTGGGAAACAGAAAAAAAAATTTAAGCTTGTTTCCTGCCTTTCCTGTTAAGTGGTATGGACTATTTGTAGGCTACTGAGCCCCCAAGCCCTTCTGTGTTGGAGGGAAGCCTTCTAGCTTAGTTTTTTTCTTTTCTTATAACTAGCCAGTTTTCTAGTTTCAGCACTCAAATCTGTTTCTTTGATCTCCGCACTTGTTCAGAAAAAAAAATGTCAATCTGCTTTTACTGTACTTGTGTTTCTACCTACTTTAATTTTACTTTTGCATCATCTTAAAAGTACTCAATTGTATTTATTACTGCTTGGTGTAACTCATTCTAAGCCTTTTGGTTTAAACACTTGGGCTTCAGACCAGTTGTTTTGCACGGAGAGGGTTTGTGGTCTGCACTGTAGTGGCAGAACAGGTAGCTTACATCCTTCTAGGTTGGGAACTGCTGATTGAGGGCTCAGTGTCTGTTATTCTAAAAGTGTATTAATTCTGGTTTAAGCACTTGGGCTTTCAGGCCAGTTATTTTACATTAAGAGGGTTCGTGGTTTGCACTCTTGTGGGAAGAGAGGCTGGACTCTGCCCTTCTGCGCTGGGAATTTCTGGTTAAAGGCTTATAGTGCATGCATATCTAAACTGCTTCTTACTGAAGTTGGTGCGCCTTGTTTGCTGCGGCATAGACTGGATTCGGGCCTGCTGGATTTAGCTTTGTTTGTGTAACTTGAGCACTAATCCAGGCATTCTCTAAAGTATTCAATTGTATTTATTACTGCTTGGTAGCAACTTGATTAAAGTGTAGCTATCATTCTAAGTCTTTTGGATTAAGCACTTGGGCTTCAGACCAGTTGTTTTACATTAGGAAGGTTTGTGGCATGCACTGTGGTGGCAGGACAGGTAGCTTTCATCCTTCAAAGTGGGGAACTGCTGATTAAGAATAAGACACTGGGCTCTCAAAGTGTATTAGTTCTGGTTTAAGCACTTGGGCTTCAGGCCAGTTATTTTACATTAAGAAGTTTCGTGGTCTGCACTCTTGTGGGAGAAGAGGCTGGACTCTGCCCTTCTGAGCTGGAAATTTCTGGTTAAAGGTTTATAGTGCCTGAACATTTGAACTGTATCTTACCGAGATTGGTACACCTTGTTTGCTGTAGCATAGACTAGATCCAGGCCTGCTGAATCTAGCTTTGTTTATATGCTTGTTGTTTGTTTGCTTGTTATTTCCCTGGAACGCTGATTCCACCTAATACGCGGCTTCTCAGCGCTTCTGTGGATCACTAGTGATATCTGCATTGCTTACTGTACTTATTTCCTTGTTTCACTTGAAAGAAAGTTACTGTTTGTCGTTTTTGCATTTAAGTTACCTGTAACGCATTGCACTTAAGTTACCTGGCACTTGCTCACTAAAGCAATTATATAAGTCAGCACTAAAAATTAAAAGCACTACACCCTCACTCCCCACTGGCCCTTGTTTTCAATTATAAAGGAATTCCCAATATTATTCTAGCATGTCCAAAGGTCAGTTGTCAATCTCCTCTCCGGTCCAGCTGGTGAATCTGGGAATCTTGAGGCAATGTTACAACTGCCTCATGTACACAGACAACCCTCTCCTCCACCCAACAAATTCCAACACATGTGAGAGATGCAACCATATAGCCAAACTGGAGGCTAAGCTCTCTCAACTCAGTAATGGCATAACCAGTCAGGAGGAGAAGGAAACCACACTCACTACAATTCCAGTCTCACACAGACCTACCACGACAGCAAACCAAACACATAATCACACAAAAATATACTCAGAGGCTCTAAATAAAGATCTGCCTAAGCAGCAGAGACCTCCAAAGCAGACACCCAAGCAACCGCTACCCCAAAACAAAACACGTGCAACACATCTCACAAAGCCAGTGTGCCGAACAGTCACAGCCCTTAAGACTAAACAACACACCTGATACACTTGTAATAAGTGACTCTATCGTCAGGCACACTGACGTCCCGCTCACCAGGCTGAACAAGGTGAGGGTCACGGTGAGCAGCCTGTCGGGCGCTAGGATCCGCCACATAACACAAGCACTCGGGTCACTCCAAGGCAAGTACAAATATGACTCCGTCATTGTCCATGCTGGTGTGAATGACATGAGACGTACCTCCCTGGACTACATGAAAAGAGACAGAGGAGCTCTCTGAGCATGTAGCCCAGGCTGGTATGACCCTGACCTTGAGTAGCATCTTACTCTCACCAAGAATGATGCCACAATATGAAGACAAGATGATCAATTTCAACAATTGGCTTAAGTACTGGTGTCATTCAAAGGGGATCCAATGCCAGTCAGCTTGGGATGATATGCTCGACAAGCCACGATGCTTCGCTAGGGACGGCTTGCACCTGTCAACCCTGGGCTTTTGGATATTGGCAAAGGCTCTTCCTACCCCCATAGTGCCTTTTTTAGGCAAGGCTCAAAAGACAAACCCACCTCCACAGGTATCACAAAGGATAAGAAACTAAGAGTAATGCTACTAAACGCCAGAAGTCTAAACCTCAAGATGCACGCACTCGAAACTCTCCTTAGCATGGAGAACATCGATATCTGTGCAGTAACAGAAACCTGGTTCAGGGCTCCCGAGAGCACCCCAGCACTACCAGGTTATACCTCATACCATGCTTTTCGGCCCCAAAACTTGGACCGAACCACAAAAGGAGGGGGAGTATTGATATTCAAAGATACCCACACCTGCAGGTTGGTGGCAAAGCACGAAGCATCAGAGACTATCCATGTGCAACTAACAGTGGGTAAAACTGCCTTCCAGTTTATAGCCTGCTGCAGACCACCCTCCCGAACCCAGGAACCCCACTCGGCCTTCCTGAGAACACTGGAAAATATGAAGGGGCTCTCCAAACACCATTATATTGGGCGACTTCAACTACCCAAACATAGACTGGGAGCATTACTCTAGCTCCAACACCCTAGCCCAAAGGTTCCTAGAATTTATAAACTCAAATGCTATGGAACAACTTGTTACCACTCCCACAAGAGGGGAAAACCTACTGGACCTGATCATCACCAACATGGGGACTCTATTCTCCAGACCAGAAGTGTATCCCTCACTGGTAAGATCAGACCATAAGCTAATCTCACTGGATATTCACATCCCGACCCCACCCCCTGCCCAGAAAACCACAGTGAAAAAAGCAAATTTCACACTCCTCAAAACCGAGGTGGAATCCTTCAAAGCCCCCGGGCCTGTGGAAAATACGGCCCAGACCACAGAATCCTTTATAAACACATTCTATGAACACCTTCAGGAATGCATGGATCATGCGATCCCAAATAAAATCAAGACCCAATCCTCCAAAGGCAGACGTCCCATCTGGTGGACCCCAGCCATAAACAAAACTATACAGTAGGAGGAGGAAGCTACTAAATGATAGAGCAAAATCCCAAAAAGGGAAGGCATCACTGATCAGTATTAGCAAAAAACTACGGGCACTCATAAAATTGTCTAAGGCCAGCTTCGACAGACAAATTGCACAGGACACTAAGGATAATCACAAGGCTTTCTTTAGTTATGTTTGGAACCTGGGTGGTAATTCCCAGATATGCTCAGAATTAGTCCAAAATGACAAAAAATACACCGAACCCACAGACATTGCCAACATCCTAGCTGACAGGTTCAGCGCAAACTTCTCCCCACCAAAAGGGCAAATATCTATCCCAGCAGAGTGCTGCCCCCCTGATATCTCAGATGCTCAGGTAAGAGCCGCCCTCTCCAAGGCAAAAAACACAGCATCAATGGGACCAGACTGTGTCCCGGGCTGCGTCCTACATGAACTCCAAGAAGAGCTAAACCCAAACATAAAACTACTGTTCAATCTCAGCCTTACTACAGGATATGTGCCCAAAGAGTGGCGTACAGCAACAGTGGTCCCTCTCCATAAAGATGGTGCCTCAACGGATCCTGGAAACTATCGCCCCATAAGCATCATGGACCTCATAAATAAAGATATTGGGGACCTACAGACACTGGATCCTACCCAGTTAGGCTTTGTTAAAGGGCAGATCCTGCCTCTTAAACCTGGTTGATTTCTTTGAAACAGTCACCAAGGCCACTGACGAAGGGAAGGTGGTCCACACAGCCTACCTGGACCTCGCAAAAGCCTTCGATACAATACCCCACTCGGGCATTATAGATAAGCTCACCAGCTTAAATATAAACTCCCATGTCACTAGATGGATTGCAAACTGGCTCAAGGACAGAAACCACATGGTTAGAATTGCTGGAGCCATGTCAGACTCCAAACCAGTTACAAGTGGTGTCCCACAAGGCTCAGTCCTGGGACCTCTCTTGTTCGGTATATATTTCTCGGAGGTACAGGCCAACATGGAAGGACTGTGGCTGACCAAGTTTGCAGATGACTGCAAACTGGCGCCATAATCGACTCTCCAGCCGACACAAGTATCCTCCAAAAGGGCCTCATAGAAACAGACAACTGGTGCCAGAGCCATGGCCTCAAGCTAAATGCCAGAAAAGTGTATAGTCATCCCCTTTGGCAAAAACAAAGTGCCCACAAATTACCACATAGGTGGTAATCCATTAAGTACAGAAGAAGTAATTAGGGACCTGGGGACCCAAGTTGATAGCAATCTCTCATTTGACAACCACGTGGCCAAAGTGGTTAGAAAAAACATTTTATATAGCCCACCTAATCATGAAGGGATTCACATCTAGATCAGGGGAGGTCATCGTGCCTCTTTACTCATCCCTCATCAGGCCCATAATTGAGTACAATGCCCCTTTTGGGATGTACCTTACCAGACACCTGCAGCAACTGGAAAGACCCCAAAAGTACCTCACCAAGAGGATCAAAGGGCTCAAACAGATGCCATATGCTGCCCGGTTAAAGAAACTCCAGCTCTACTCAGTGGCATACCGCCTGTTCAGAGGCGATCTGTGCCTGACGTATAAAGCCATGTCCAACCCGGAACTAATGGACATGCTACACCTCAAAATCCCAATCCCATCGAGCTACGCGCTCGAGAGACTTGAACCTCAGCACTGAAATAAATAGGACATGCTGGAGGGACAGATTCATAACCCAGAGGCTCCCTTCACTCTGGAATAAAATCCCAGTCCAGGTTAGGCAGAGTCCCTCATGGACTCTCTTCAAGAGGAATCTTGATGAGTCGATGGGAGATCGTAGGTTTACCCCGGGTATCACTTCTGTGTCACTGTTAGACAGAGGCACAGTATACTAACCTCGAAAAAGGGCATAGCAAAATAAATTTAAAATGGGTGGCGAAAGCCAAACACATTCTGGCTAGGCTTATAAATGCCCTAGGGCAGATAGCCTAGTATGAACCTATGAAATATTTCTGATCATGTACCAATAAAAAAAAAAAAAAGATAAAACTGCAGGATAATGAATGAAAAAAAAAAAAAAATAAGACATTGGGGTTTCTCACCTACCTATTAAAAAAAAAAAAAAAGAGGTGAATTTAAGGAATGGGTAGAAGAAATTATTCAAGCATTATTAGGAAACACAGAAGTATCTTCATAACCAATTGAGCGGGATAAAATGAAAATGGATTTTAAAAATAGGATCAAAATAAAAGGGAAAGATATGGTTAAGAAATAAAAGGAATAGAACTCCCAAACATTTTCACTGAGAATTTTCTTTGTACAATAGCCTGGGCTCACTACATTTGACCCAGATATTGTTGAAGCTCTGCTACAACGGCCAACTCCCAACATTTTCACCAAGGATTTTGATTTTGTACAATGTAAGCAAACTTATCTTTAAGAACCTTGCTGTATAATAAATTCATCTAGTCAAATACATGCTTGCCTGTGCTAAAAACTAGCTTTTAAACACACCCCCCCCCAAAAAAGATAGTGGTCCTTACACTCCAAAGGTCCACATACTAAAGCTGGACACTGTCTACTCTCCTGACCAATAGATTACACCATATATGCAAGTTAGTCTTCCTGGCCAATAGGTCCATGCCCTTCTTGACATTCATTCCTTTGATATCTTCTGTCTTACAGAAACTTGGTTAAAACCAGGAACTAAGGACAATGGGATAACACCCCAAGGCTATAATATGCTGAGATTAGACCGCGCAAAACTTAAGGGTGGAGCAGTAGCCATTCTGTATAGGGTGGAGCAGTAGCCATTCTGTACAGGACTGATTTACAGATCTCCACAACACCCTTTATCCCCCCTTAAGACAGTAAGGCAGAAATCCTTATCTCTAGACTTAAACAGTAGCAAATCCCTAAACATGTGTACCTACCTTCCTCCAGGTAATAATAACACTACAATAGAGAATATTCTAAGCTGGGTTTCCACTACCTATCCACAAGTAACAATTATATTAGGGGACTTAATACTGACTGGAAGTGTATCAACACTGACAACCCTTCCTCACATATCAACAACACTATTAAATTAGTTAATAAAAAAATCGGATCCCTTTACAGAATCAAGCCCTTCCTCACACCTGAAGCAAGGACCACCTTAGCCAGATCTCACCTTATCTCTACTCTTCTATATGCTTCCCCCATCTACACTAATATCTCCAAAAACAACCTCAAGAAACTAGCAACATCTTACTATAACATTGCTAGATTTGCTTCAGGATCCCCATTTAGAAGTCATCATTGTCTGAACTTAAAACAACTAGGTTGGCTTGAACTTCCGAACAAACTCATTCTTCAACAGTTCTTAATAGCTCACAAACTCTTATACCATCCAACTAAAATACCTATACTCTCCAACCTCATTTCACCATACAACAACCTAAAACATCTACGCTCTTCCAAGAAACTACTGATTAATATAACCAAACCCTCTAACTCTGCAGGTGACTGTCTCTTTTCCAACTCTGTTGGAAAAATGTGCCCTCCGATATCACATTTTTATCCTCTCTCCCACTTTTTAAAAGACAGTTGAAAATTCATCTCAACAAACATTGGCTTTACTTCTGCACCAACCCAGCTTAACTCTTCCACTTCCTCTCAATCTAGTTTTCTTCCTTAATTCTTACTATCTCTGCTCCCTTACCCTTGTAAGGTCTACCCGATACAACAACTTTATAGATATACGTTATCCCTCACATACTGTATAACTATAGCAAAAAAAAAAAAAACTAAGATATTCTGTTCATTATATTTTTTGATTTTTGCTCAGATTGTATTTGTGTATTTAGTGTAATCACAACCCCTTTCTCTTCCTGTTTGTATTGTATTGCCCATCTTTGTTTAAACTTATCATAACCATTGGAGCTTTTCTCCCTGGGCCTCTACTGAAAATGGACATATATCTAGCTAGACTAGCCCGGTCAACAAATATAAAATAAACAAACCTACATGGCTTTAACCAATCACCTCCACTACTAGAATTAACAAACCAAATAAAAAAAGAGAGAGTATCTTAGATTGGATTCTTACAAACAGACAACAAACTTATAAAGTTGGAACCTTACCTGATGATGTGAGTGATCATACTGACTTGCATTGTAAGACAAAAAAATGACATTCCTAACTCCCCCACATTCAGGATTTTAAGGTCAAATAAGCATTTTAACCCTATACCTTTCCAAAATGAACTTAACCCCTGTGACTGGAACCCTCTAAGAACTCTCCCTCTTAGAGAGGCTGTTAAATATTTCAACTCTAAATTCCTAACAATCCTAGATGAACATGCACCCAAACAAACTATTAGAATGAAGTCCAAGACTGCCCCTTGGCTGTTAAAAGATATTACTAAGGAACACATCTTGGGCTAAATGGAGAGCTACTAAATCCATCTCAGATAATCAAACCTTTAGACAATTGAGAAATATCACAAAAAGAGCTATTCTCACGGATAAAAAGAACTACTATTGTAAACTACAGCAAACTCACCATAATAATCCTCAAAAGTTCTTGTCAAGCTTAAATAGACTACTTCATCCTGGTCACTCTAGCACGCCACCCCCACTAGGAGCTGATAATAATACCCACCAGCAAATTGCCAATGCCTTAAACACAATTTTTTTTTTTTTTTTTTTTTTTTTTAGAGACACTATACAATCCTTAGCCCGTCAACTATCCATAGACACCACTATTTTCCCTATCCAGTCAGTGTCTGTTATTCTAAATGTGTATTAGTTCTGGTTTAAGCACTTGGGCTTCAGGTCAGTTATTTTACATTAAGAAGGTTCGTGGTCTGCACTCTTGTGGGAGGAGAGGCTGGACTCTGCCCTTTTGAGCAGGGAATTTCTGGTCAAAGGCTTATAGTGCCTGCATATTTGAACTGTTTCTTACTGAAATTGGTACACCTTGTTTGCTGTAGCATAGACTAGATCCAGGCCTGCTGAATCTAGCTTTGTTTGCTTGTTATTTCCCTGAAACGCTAATTCCACCTAAAACGCGACTTTTCAGTGCTTCTATGGATCCCTAGTGATATCTGCATTGCTTACTGTACTTATTTTCTTGTTTCACTTGAAAGAAAGTTACTGTTTGTCGTTTTTGCATTTAAGTTACCTGTAACACATTGCATTTAAGTTACCCGTCACTTGCTCACTAAAGCAATTATATAAATCAGCACTAAAAAATTAAAAGCACTACACCCATACAAACTCCCCTTGAGTACCTTGTTCACCATTGGCCCCTTTTTTCAATTATAAAGGGATTCCCAATACTATTCTAGCATGTCCAAAGGTCAGTTGTCAATCTCCTCTCCGGTCCAGCTGGTGAATCTGGGAATCTTGAGGCAATGTTACAACTGCCTCATGTACACAGACAACCCTCTCTTCCTCCCAACAAAATCCAACACATGTGAGAGATGTAACCATACAGCCAAACTGGAGGCTAAGCTCTCTCAACTCGGTACTGGCATAACCAGTCAGGAGGAGAAGGAAACCACACTCACTACAATTCCAGTCTCGCATAGACCTACCACGACAGCAAACCAAACACAAACGCACAAAAACATACTCGGAGGCTCTAAATAAAAATCTGCCTAAGCAGCAGAGACCTCCAAAGCAGACACCCAAGCAACCGCTACCCCAAAACAAAACACGTGCAACACATAGCTCACAAAGCCAGTGTGCCGAACAGTCACAGCCCTTAAGGCTAAACAACACACCAGATACACTTGTAATAGGTGACTATCGCCAGGCACATTGACGTCCCGCTCACCAGGCTGAACAAGGAGAAGGTCACGGTGAGCTGCCTGCCTGGTGCTAGGATCCACCACATAACACAAGCACTCAGGTCACTACAAGGCAAGTACAAATATGACTCTGTCATTGTCCATGCTGGTGTGAATGACCTGAGACGTACCTCCCTGGACTACATGAAAAGAGACAGAGGAGCTCTCTGAGCATGTAGCCCAGGCCGGTATGACCCTGACCTTGAGTAGCATCTTACCCTCACCAAGAATGATGCCACAATATGAAGACAAGATGATCAATTTCAACAATTGGCTTAAGTATTGGTGTCATTCAAAGGGGATCCAATGCCTGTCAGCCTGGGATGACATGCTCGACTAACCACGATGCTTCGCTAGGGACGGCTTGCACCCGTCACCCCTGGGCTTTCGGATATTGGCAAAGGCTCTTGCTACCCCCATAGTGCCTTTTTTAGGCAAGGCTCAAAAGACAAACCCACCTCCATAGGTATCACAAGGGATAAGAAACTAAGAGTAATGCTACTCAGTGCCAGACGTCTAAACCTCAAGATGCACGCACTCGAAACTCTCCTTAGCATGGAGAACATCGATATCTGTGCAGTAACAGAAACCTGGTTCAAGGCTCCCGAGAGCACCCCAGCACTACCAAGTTATACCTCATAACATGCTTCTTGGCCCCAAAACTGGGACCGAACCACAAAAGGAGGGGGAGTATCAATATTCGTCAAAGATACCCACACCTCCAGGTTGGTGGCACAGCACGAAGCATCAGAGACTATCCATGTGCAACTAACAGTGGGTAAAACTGCCTTCCAGTTTATAGCCTGCTACAGACCACCCTCCCAAACCCAGGAACCCCACTCGGCCTTCCTGAGAACACTGGAAAATATGAAGGTCTCTCCAAACACCATTATATTGGGCGACTTCAACAACCAAACATAGACTGGGAGCATTACTCTAGCTCCAACACCCTAGCCCAAAGGTTCCTAGAATTTATAAACTCAAATGCTATGGAACAACTAGTTACCACTCCCACAAGAGGGGAAAACATACTGGACCTGATCATCACCAACATGGGGACTCTATGGTCCAGACCAGAAGTGTATCCCTCACTGGTAAGATCAGACCATAAACTAATCTCACTGGATATTCCCGTCCTGACCCCACCCCCTGCCCAGAAAACCACAGTGAAAAAACTTCTCTAAAGCAAATTTCACACTCCTCAAAACCGAAGTGGAATCCTTCAAAGCCCCGGGCCTGTAGAAAATACGGCCCAGACTGCAGGATCCTTTATAAACGCATTCTATGAACACCTTCAGGAATGCATGGATCATGCAATCCCAAATAAAACCAAGACCCAATCCTCCAAAGGCAGAGATCCGGTCTGGTGGACCCCAGCCATAAACAAACTATACAATAGAAGGAGGAAGCTACTACATGAGAGCGCAAAATCCCAAAAAGGGAAGGCATCTCTGATCAGTATTAGCAAAAAACTACGGGCACTCATAAAATCGTGGGCCAGCTTTGAGAGACAAATTGCACAGGACACTAAGGATAATCACAAGGCTTTCTTTAGTTATGTTGGGAACCTGGGTAGGAATTCCCAGATATGCTCAGCATTAGTCCAAAATGACAAAAAATACACCGAACCCACAGACATTGCCAACATCCTAGCTATCAGGTTCAGCACAAACTCCCGCCCCCACCAAAAAGGCAAATATCGATCTCAGCAGACTGCTGCCCCCCTGACATCTCAGATGCTCAAGTAAGAGCCACCCTCTCCAAAGCAAAACACACAGCATCAATGGGACCAGACGGTGTCACGGGCTGCGTCCTACATGAACTCCAAGAAGAGCTAAACCCAAACATAAAACTACTGTTCAATCTCAGCCTTACTACAGGATATGTACCCAAAGAGTGGCGTACAGCAACAGTGGTCCCTCTCCACAAAGGTGGTGCCTCAATGGATCCTGGAAACTTGTCGCCCCATAAGCCTGACTAGCTTGGTCTGCAAAGCTACGGAAAGGATCATCATGGACCTCATAAATAAAGATATTGGGGACCTACAGACACTGGATCCTACCCAGTTCGGCTTTGTTAAGGGCAGATCCTGCCTCTTAAACCTGGTTGATTTCTTTGAAACAGTCACCAAGGCCACCGACGAGGGGAAGGTGGTCCACGCAGCCTACCTGGACCTCACAAAAGCCTTCGATACAATACCCCACTCGGGCATTATAGATAAGCTCACCAGCTTAAATATAAACCCCTGTGTCACTAGATGGGTTGCAAACTGGCTCAAGGACAGAACCCACATGGTTAGAATTGCTGGAGCCAAGTCAGACTCCAAACCAGTTACAAGTGGCGTCCCACAAGGCTCAGTCCTGGGACCTCTCTTGTTCGGTATATATTTCTCGGAGGTACAGGCCAACACGGAAGGACTGTGGCTGACCAAGTTCGCAGATGACTGCAAACTGGGCGCCATAATAGACTCTCCAGCAGACACAAGCATCCTCCAAAAGGGCCTCATAGAAACAGACAACTGGTGCCAGAGCCATGGCCTCAAGCTGAATGCCAAAAAGTGTATAGTCATCCCCTTTGGCAAAAACAAACTGCCCACAAATTACCACATAGGTGGTAATCCATTAAGTACAGAAGAAGTAATTAGGGACCTGGGGACCCAAGTTGATAGCAATCTCTTATTTGACAACCACGTGGCCAAAGTAGTTAGAAAAACATTTTATATAGCCCACCTAATCATGAAGGGATTCACATCTAGATCAGGGGAGGTCATCGTGCCTCTTTACTCATCTCATCAGTCCCATAATTGAGTACAATGCCCCTTTTGGGATGTACCTTACCAGACACCTGCAGCAACTGGAAAGACCCCAAAAGTACCTCACCAAGAGGATCAAAGGGCTCAAACAGATGCCATATGCTGCCCAGTTAAAGAAACTCCAGCTCTACTCAGTGGCATACCGCCTGCTCAGAGGCGATCTGTGCCCGACGTATAAAGCCATGTCCAACCCGGAATTAATGGACATGCTGCACCTCAGAAAATCCAAATCCCATCGAGCTACGCACTTGAGAGACTTGAACCTCAGCACTGAAATAAATAGGACATGCTGGGAGGGACAGATTCATAACCCAGAGACTCCCTTCACTCTGGAATAAAATCCCAGTCCAGGTTAGGCAGAGTCCCTCATTGACTCTCTTCAAGAGGAATCTTGATGAGTGGATGAGAGATCGTAGGTTTACCCCAGGTATCACTTGTGTGTCACTGTTAGACAGAGGCAGAGTATACTAACCTCAAAAAAGGGCATAGCAAAATTAATTTAAAATGGGTGGCGAAAGCCAAACACACTGGCTAGGCTTATAAATGCCCTAGGGCAGATAGCCTAGTATGAACCTATGAACTCTACCTACCTTCCAACTTCAACCCATCTATACGACCTACATCCAAAAAATCATCCAAAAACTTAAGGCTTGCACCCTTTCTGCAGACCAGTTATAGTCAGAATATCTGCAAAGAGCTGCTAAATCAGTAGCCTACCCTATATCTATCCTTATAGATAGAACCATCAACGAAGGAAACATCCCAGACATTTGGAAAATCTCCCATATAATCCCTTTACATAAAAGGTGGTAACTCTAATGATTATTCCAATTACAGGCCTATAGCTCTCTTATCACCCCTAGCTAAGGTTATGGAAAAATGCATTCATCACCAGCTAATAGACCACTTAACCCAACACAATATCTTAGCAAACCGCCAACATGGCTTCAGGCCCTACCACAGCACCACTACAGCTCTCCTTTCTTTCACAGACTCCATCAACCGTAATAGCAATAGCCTTTCCTCAGCACTTTTTATTGATTTATCTAAAGCTTTCGATATGGTTAACCACTCCCTGCTTATAAAGATCCCTGAATCCCTCTCTGTAGACAACAAGGCTATCCTCTGGTTTAAATCCTACCTTAATAGGCAGTTCCCTGGGAGAATAAGCTCTCCTCCCACCTGCCCATCTCCCTTGGAGTTCCTCAGGGCTCCATTCTAGTTACT